>NC_031768.1:37258768-37315300 GCF_001522545.3 Parus major
GGGTCCGCGCCCGCGGCCGGCAGCGGTCTCTGCGCCTCAGCCGGGCTTCGCCGGGTGCTGGCGGTGCGCTCTCCCGCCGCGGGGCTGCACAATGGCAGTCGTTCAGTAGGATGGATCCTGCCGTGGCTTTTGTTCTGCAGATCCACCCATCCTCCTAGCAGTCAAGTACCAGGCTATGGTTTTCTCTCTGGGGATCTTTCTTCCGCGTTTTGCCGGTGTCTCCGATGAGGTTTTGGCCTCGGCTGGGATTTCACTACCTTACTTTTCGTTTGGCTTCACGCTGAAAAAAGGGATTTCTTATATTTGCTCTCCACGCTTTTGGTTATAATCCAGTGTTGGTCTAGGGGGAACAACCGTTCAGCCTGGCTGAAAAAAAAGCATCCGTTGAAAAGTCTCAAAGAAATATACCACGTGAGGAAAAAAAACTGGGAGAAGATCGGAATATAATCGTTTTTTCTATGATAAAACTGGTGCCCCTCTTCAGGAGAACTGATCTCAATTTATTATTATGCAACCACAAGGATCTCTTCTTTCTCAGGGTGTATAAGCTGCTGGATTGCTTTTCGCCCAAATCAATGTGGTTTCTTTGGAACATTTTCAGCAAAGGATCGCATATGCTGCAGTGTCTTTGTGGCAAGAGTCTTAAGAAAAACAAGAACCCAACTGGTAAGCAATCCATTGCAATGCGTTGTTTTTCTTTAATGCTACCCTGTCTGTTGCTCGCCGAGGTAGATCTGCAATCCTGGTGAGGGGAGAAGGGGGGATATATGGAGGCCAGCACGGACATGCATGTGCATACGTGTATGAATAAGCAAGGAGCGGTTTGTATTAGCTTCAGCCCCTGTCACCACCGAAAAGGGGTAAAAAAAATAAAATCAAAGGCGACCCTCGCCCAGCCGCCACCTCTTAGTTCCTATGTGCTATTTCCAAGGAGGAAACTTTTGTATCACTACCCTTCTTGAGGGGAAGGCGGTGGAGCCCCCCGCTCTCGACCCCGATGCAAACCCCCCCGGTCAGTTTTGGGAAGAGGAAACTGCCTTTCCTGTGCTGGTGCTAGCCGGCCCTGCCTGCGGTGGGTGAGCGTGCCGGGGCTCGGGTCCTGCACAGCACTTTCTGAATAGCTTGCAGTATGTCACCCCACACGCACACACACCCACCCACCGCCTCGCTCGGCTTTCCAAAGTCAAGCCAGACACCCCCCTCCCCCGGCTTGGGGGCTCCTCGTTATCATTCACCCCCGGCACTCTAGGCCGGGAGGGTGGAGGGTGGTGAGGGAAGGGGACGGACACTTTCCTGGGGCTTGTGCCCAGACGGCAACTCAGCCAGCTATGCCGGGTGGCAGCAGCAGCACCGCCGGGTTGGCTGTGCCGCTCCTCTGCCTCTCGCTGCCGGGATGACCCCTCTGTGCCACACACCGGTGTCTCTGCGTCCGTCTCTCTGTCTGCCTGGCAGCCGGGATCATGCGCTTCGCTTCAGCCCGGCTCCGAGGGGGAAACTTGCAGTACATTACATAAGAAATGCAAATGCAGGTGCTCTGGGCCGCTTGGTCCCTGGGGGTCACGCTGCTGCTGTTGCATCCCTCATGCTCGGGGCGTCCGTGCGGCCAAGCCCGTGGCTTGGCGAGCAAGGTGGGCGAGAAGGGATGCTCGGCGGGCGGGGGAGACGGGAGCTTTTCTGAGAAAATACCGGCCCTTCCCGCCGGCCTCTGGCCCCCCATGCCGCCTTGCTCGCTCACCCCGGCCGGCAGGTTGTCTGCAAGCACTTGCGTGCCTGGGGAGGCGAGAGCCCGGACTGCGAGGGGAGGGATGCCGTGTGTGAGCGCTGGTGTGTGTGTGTGCCGGCTGCCCTGCAGTGGCAGCTCCCGAGCAGGAGGCTCCTGACGCTGGCACTGCAGTGTAGTAGATCATAGGCTCTCGTTGCCTGACACCCCAACATCAACAAGCAGCAGCCCTGGCAGCCCGCACCCCTCTCCTTAAAGGCAGCCGGGGTGCCGGCTGCTGCTTTGCCCAGCCCAGGTCCGGTGCAGAGTCGAGGTGGGCACCTCGGCGGATTTACCCTTCTCCGCCCCCGGCTTCCGTTTGCCAGCTCGTCTCGCCCCTTTCCCCCCCGCTGCTGCCGCAGCAGTGAAAAGCAGCCACTTAGCATACCAAAGAGGCTGAAATGCCCCGCCGGAGGCTGCGCTCAGCCTCCCGCAAAGTGCCCTTCTCTTCACTCGTCCCTTAGCACTGCAGCCAGCCGGGGGCCACTTCCCAGCCGTGTGCCCCCCCGGGGCGGG
Organism: Parus major; assembly: GCF_001522545.3. Classification (NCBI taxonomy): domain Eukaryota; kingdom Metazoa; phylum Chordata; class Aves; order Passeriformes; family Paridae; genus Parus; species Parus major. The sequence goes on from NC_031768.1 coordinate 37,261,044, forward strand.
ATGGGGCAGATACGGTCAGGACGGCCGACCACCTTCTCGCAGCCCTTGGGGGATGCCCCGCTCCGCCTGCCCGGGCCGCGACCGCGGGGAGAGAGCAGAGCGGCGGCGTGGCCCTGCCTGCCCTGCCCGCTGCCGCCGCTCCCCAGCCCCCGGCGGGGCCGGCTCCGGCGCCGTGCTGCTCTGGGCAAGAGGCGATGCTCCTGAGGAAGGGATTTGGAGGGAGTGCGGCAGGAGGAGGAAGAGGGCTAGTGGTTTCTAGGCCTTTCAGTTTTCATATCGGGGGGTGAGCCGTATACTCCTCCACACACACACACCCTGGTCCACCTCTAAGGATTCGTGTCCTTTCCTTGCTGAGGGCAGGCTGTCAAGACATCGGCTCTGAAGCCGAGTTGTGTCTCTCGGAGTGCCAGGCAGCCGCAGCATATCTTTCCACCTCCCCGGGGACTTTGCCGCACTTACCTACTCCCTCTGTATGGGACGAGTGGTTTTGGGTGGCAGGAGCAAGCTACACCCCGCCGCCACCCTGTCTGTAAAGGGCTGGACTGGCCCGAGGAGGGCTGACCCCCTTCCCTGAAGGAGTGGGGGGAGCACGTCTAAGCAAGCGAGGTGGGCAGGGGTCAGGGAGGCGGGCAGTGGGCCCTGGCGGGTGCTACCCCTCCGGCCAGCTCCGCGGTCTCGCTGCCCGCCAGCACAGAGCGCTGCTCCGCTCCGCTCCGACTCGATCCCGTCAGAGCAGCCGGGACGCCGAGCCCAGCCGAGCCGCACGCCCCGTCCTGGCACTCCGTTCCGGGAGCGCCGAACTGCGGCTATCTGTTTGAGGAGGCTAATAATCCGCTCGGCCGGATTAGCTGGTAGCTCGGTCACAGGCGCTGTTGCTCTGACGGCAGATCATCTCCATCGAGGCTGGGGTCTCCCGCTGGAGGGCAGGGAGCCGGTGCAGCGATGCCCGTCCTCGCCGGGTGCCCCCGGGCCGTGGGGCTCCCCCTCTGCGGCAGCTCGCAGACCCCATCCCCGCTGCGGCACCGGGCGCCGCTACCGCCCCCGGCCCCCTTCGCCCGCCAAACTTTTAGGGAGCCGCGGGGCTTTTCAGTCTCAAAAGGCATCAAATGAGCGAGCATCTGCCGCTGATCCAACTGTGCAGAAAATCCAGCAGGTTAGGCAGCTAACGCTGGCTGTAATTGCAGTTTATTTAGCTATTTTCGGCCTGCTGCACTTTTTTTTTTTTGTCCCTTCCGAGAGCTGGTCTATTTGTAGAAGCGGGACTAGGTGGCTGCTTTCCGAATGTTCTCTGCTTTGCATTTCCTCCTCACCGCTGGCTGCAGCCCCCCTGCGTGTGCGGACCCCCTCCCCGGCTCCCCTGCCCTCCCCGGGGGCCTCGCCTCTCCGGCACCGGGCACCGACACCGGTCGGAGCTCCAGAGACGTGGGACGAGTGCGGCAAGCAGGGATGGGGAGTCCGAAAGGCTGTGTGTAAGTCTCTGGCAGGGTTGCATCAGGAGGTTTTGGTTTTATGGTTGGCTGAAACCCCTTGCTTTCAAATTTGATATCCTCGATAGAGGAGCTGTGTTTGATCACTGCAATTGTTTACCTCTTACGTTTCTTTGTGAGGAGAAAAACTTTGGGAATCAATAGGTGTGGCTGTGTTTCCAGCTACTGATTTTTTTTTGAGTGGTCCTGAGTTTAATGACACTAAAATCAATAAAGCCCCACATATCTGCAGTGTCTTGTCTGTCGTGAAAATGTTTGCCATATGTCAGGTTCCCTGGGCTTCACTTGCTTTTGTAATTATTTCTAATTCCGCCCTTCCTGCTTGTCATACACACAGAGAGGACTTTAAAAAGTGCAAGACCAAAGGGACTTTCTCTCACAAATAGTTAAAACCTGCTCCAAACCACAAGTCCCAAACCAGGGCTTGTTATAATTAGATGTGGTCCTCCTGGTTTTCCCACCACCATCCCCAGCCTCCAAACTGGGTATCTCAGCTAGGGAATGGCAAAATCATGGGGAGAATTTGGGGCCTGAGGGGAAGTGGGGAAGGAGATTATCTCTGGTTGCGTTTTGAAGCAAGTCCAGCAAGTGAACAGATTTTTTTTTATCAAATGACAACTGTTTGGGTGCCCACGGGAGCTGTGTTGGCTGGAGTACTAGATGCCCCCATGGCGGGAATTGCTATCACATTTCACTCCTGGTGGCAACCCAGCAGACAGAAGATGGATCAGGTTTCCTCTCCATTCACTTCCAAGGAGAAGCATTTTCTTCAACACAGTCAGGGATGTGGACAGGAGAGTAGGTGGCAATTGGAATTACTGTAAATATATTACTGATGGAGGATTTAGTTTAGGAAATTAGTATCAATCTCACATAAATTTCAAATGCAAAACCTGTTTATAAAGCAATACATCCGAAATCCAGGCTGCTGCTGAACTGGAGTCTCTGCATAGTCCCATGTTAATTTCCTAATCCATAAAATAACTTGGCTGGTATTTTGTGGTTGCTAATAATTTCGAAAAAGTTTCTTAGCACAGTCATGTGAGGATCTGTTTGAAATGGAAGCTTGTGTTCTGCCCATAAAGTATATAGAAAGTATGTGTCTTTATCTAATTTCTGAAAAAATTTGGCCTCCCCACTGCTTTCTTTATTCATAGAAAACAAACCTCCCACCAAAAGACAAAGGCAGTAAGAGCTGAGGGATCAGGTCCTTGAAATTTCTTTCATGTAGGTCCGAAAAGAAGCTCTGACTGCTTAAATACCATAATTCCTGTAATGGAAGTTGAGGCATGGTCTGTTTCTCTTGATCAGATGTAAAACTGCCTATTTACATGTATTTCACCTATTGAAGTTTTGTCCTCTATGGAATACATTTCCTGAATTTATACAAATTTAATTATTCTTGATCAAATTAAATTGCATACTCTACTTATTAAGGGGTGAAATTTATGCCTGCTCATGCATCTCCCTGCTGTAATAAAATGTTTGCACCTAGTTCAGTGTCTGCTAATGACAGGCCATTTATAAATGAATTCAAATATAAAAAGGACGACTTAGGCTTAAGGAAAATACAAAAAATGTATTTACGGATATCGTTGGTTTAAATATTTATGTGTATGCATTTTTCGTTTGAGCTTGATGTTTATTCTACTTAACCTTCCTCGGCTTATATTAAGTATATTAATTTTAAGTTAGAGTTCCTATTGACTTCAAATATAAAAAATGAGTGATTTAGACATTCAGAATTTGTCCCTTTGTAAAGATTTTCTGTCCAGTAAATGCCTGTAAAAATATAATCTGGATATGAGAGAGTTGCTTGTTATTGGAAACCAGTATTTCAAGAGGACTTCATAAATCTAGAGAAATGGGAATTGGGCCCTTACACTGACTCTGAGGGTACATTTTCTGGTGATGCAGTTCCTGGTGGGGTCACTACTGAGGTTTTCATAGGAACAGTCAACATGTAGGATAAAATATTCTGAATCTAGATTGCAGCTGGATAAATGAAGTAGTTGTGTGCAAATAAAACTGAATATTTACAGATGCTTGCCAAGCATGCCTCTAAACAGTGAGTCCTGCTGGAGCATGTTTCACTCAGTCAAGGAGGATCTTGTTGCTTGGGGAGCAGTGATTTGTTTCTATACCTAGTTCTGGTTTAGATGGCTTTTGTGATTTTGGACACTCTATTACTTACCTATTCCTTCCCGTCCTGCTTGTTAGAAATTGCTGGCAATGTCTGAACATTGCACAAGTGTGCTGTTGGCCCTTTTGTTTGTTTTTCACATTTCAGTGAATGATAGCTTTTCAAAGATAAATTACTGGTTTACTGAGCAACTCACTGAGTAACAAAACATTGAACAATCATAAAACTTTACAGTCTCTGTTGTGAAAAAGAAATTGCTGAGATGTGGCATGAGGCTTGATGTACAATTAATGTATCCAAGAGCTACTTGCCACTCTACAGAAGTAGTGTATATATGTTTACAGTAGAAGAACAGTTTACCTGGTAATAAACTTCTTAGGACTGCATCCAAGTTTCTTTCAGAAAGAGCCCCTTTCTCACACAAAGTGTGCTTCTATTGTCACAGCAAATTTAGCTGGTAAGAAAACCTTTTTATTGGAGACCATATAATAAAGTGCTTAAAAGAGTATATTCATCTTCAGACTGGCTATTGAAAAAATAAATTTATTGTGTTCTTGAAGTGGATCCATGCAGTAGATCCACCCAGAAGAACTGAAAATAATAATTGCAAAGGGAACTGATGGTGTTTGGCACTGTGATGGACTGAACATGCAGCAAGAAAAATGTAAGCGATGTATTCTTCTTAATATATTCTGCAGCAAAGATAAATAGCATGTGAATAATTATAGTTGTTATCCAAAACAGGGGCACAGTGACTGAAGAATAACTTTTTTGAGGCCAAAACCTCAAAAATCATTAAGTGAAAGGCATTTACTGGATACATGGAATACAGGTTTGGTGTATTTGTAGCATATGCTGTTAGAGGCATTCACATTAAATAGTAGCAAGGAAAGAAAACAGTTGCCGGTGAAATTGCATAGAGAAGCCAGAATAATAATATCTGTAGTAATATTCAATGCACAAGCCAGATTAATAACACCTTCTGCAGTAAAATTCAATGACTAGTTTAGGTACCATATGTGGTGAACATAATCAACATTTTAATAGTTTTTGACTTAATATTGAATGGTTGTGTGGGTCAAATGACAATAGGTAGCACACATTTGCTGGCAGAAATTGATAGTCTAATTTTAATGTCTGTATTTTGTCTTTTCACTGTGACACGTGCTTATTTGACTTTTAACTGGAAACAGCATGAGGAATTGCTCTGAACAAGTTTAGCTCCTGCATACAGTAGGCACTCTCTTGGAAATTACTTGGCTTAATCTTCTTGTGTCACTAAAATGAACCTGGTCCTGTCAGACAGTAGAATCAAGCCAAGGTTAAACATTTTAATTCCACTGGAATTTTTTTGGCTTTTGCTTGAGCACAGTGAAACAAATAAACTGTAATTCTCTATGAAAAACCTTGTTCTAAGGAGATTCTTGAAAGGCCTATATTTTACTGAGCTGAAAGAGGAATAGATTTTGCTTTTCACTGAAATTCATTGTGTCATCCATGATTTTTTTTGTGTATGGCTTTGTCATCTGGAAGGATAAGAACATAGTAAGGATACAGAATGTGCAGGATTTCTGCCTTAGCTGTTGAGCATGTCTTGTTTCCATCTCTGGGTGGTGATCATGTAAAGGGCGGTGTAAGAAAAAATGCAAGACTTGGGCAAATCTTCGGGTTTGATCCTTCCCCAAATCTGTCCTCTCAGTTTTCAGCTGTCACTGGACTGTGAAGTTGGAGCTTGTATTCAGGTCAGTGTGTGTAGTAGCTTCTGAAAGAGCTATGCAACTTCAGTTATCAAACAGCATTTCTATTTTGGGCATCAAAATCTTTGCATGGCAGTGAGCTCTACATAACCATGTGCTGTGTGGAAAGGATGTGGAGGGGTTTGCACTTTCTGTGGGTACTCCTTGGTTCTTCTGTTGAGAAACAGAGGCTAACACTGCTATTCCTGTCCCCGTGTTTGTGATTACTAATTATGGTGAGCTTTTCAGGTGAAAAGCTCTTCTTTTGTGGTGCCTTCTCCTTCCTTGAACTGTCCTGAAATCCTGGACATTTATATCATCTTGGTTCCTGTGCATTATAAGTTGCCTTTGCTGAGGGTATAGGATATCTTTGACTTAGAAGGACAAAAATGAGGCAGCAGCTGACACATCCCTTTGCATGTGCTGCTTTTGTCCAGCTAAAAGAAGTTAATTTCTATTGGATTTTGTAGGCCTATGGGACAAGGAAGTATCTCCTGAAAAGGGCATGTTTTCACAATGTCCTTTCTCTTGAGGGAAGAAGTGGATATTACTCCCTTGAAGAAGCTTTTAAAGAATTAAGCTCTAGTGTGACTGAAAACTAGAATTTTGTACCGTTGTTGAACGGTTTGAACAGGAGAGACAGCTTGTGTATAAAAGCAGATTTCTGTTTACATATAAATCTCTTGCTTCTTACCAATGCTAGCAAAGGAAATGTACAGGAATTTCATTGCCCTTTAATGAAGTTTGAGATGAAAATGCTAATTTAAAGAAGGCAAGTTTTCCACTCTTTCAGTAAATGTATTTCTAAGCATGTCCTGCTACAATCAAACAAAGTGTCCCAATTAAACAGTTCCCAGTTCATGCTTCTCATTAAAGAAGTGTACTGTGGAGCACTGCCATTGCTCAGTAGTTTCTACACATATCACTCTTTGCTGTATAGGTACATTTATTGACACTGAATGAGATGAAGAGGAACTAGCAGTGCAAAGCATAGTGGAAAATACATGAAAAAAAGAAAAGATGAGGAAAAATTATAGATCAGGGTAATGCTTAAAAAAATCAGTTAAATCATTAACACAATAGTATCTTACAGAGTAAGCTATCAGGAATGTGTTAACAAGGATTAAATTAATAGTGGTCCCTATTAATTTGTAGTACTAATGACACAAAGAGCCCACTTTACAGTTCTGATTTTTTTGGGACTGGAAATTGCAAGTCAAACCCAGACAGCCAATGGTTCCTGAGAAACTGAACCTAAATGTCATCTAGGTAGATTATCCCACTAGGAGATCAACCCAAGATCTCAGATGTGAACTACCATTAGGATGTCTAAAACCCAGGTGCAGTTTTGTGGCTTGGACTCTTTTAATAAAATCCATATTTTAAAGTAACATTAACAAGTGGATTAAAATTTGTAAAGCTTTGCACCTCTGAAAGAGTTCTTCCTAGTCACTTGCTGCTTTAAATCCTTTTTATTTTTGTGTTTGTCCCCATGTGAAGGAGACTTTCTGCCTCAAAAAATCTGGTTACACAGAGTTTCATAACCAACATTTGCTAGTTTCTCACCTTTACTCAGATGTTTATTATCTCTGTGAATATGACCTTGATCCATCCCAAACTCTGTCATCTCCATTACAGCCTCTCACATCTCTTTGAGTTTTTTCACCTTTCCTTGTGCACCTTACCTTTTTATTTTGGACAAGGTCTTTGAGGAAAATAAGCCCTTAATTGTATTTCTTTCAGATATTTTTAAGTCCTCTCCACCACTTTGAATAATTAGCTAGTAACCATGAGCAGAGCAACTGCACAGGCTTTTTTATTAATGATATAATAAGTATTTAGGATGGATGAAGGGTAGGTTAAGGGACTAGCCTTTTTTTTTTATTGGGCATGAGCTGTATACATAGTTGTTTTCCCACTTGCTTCTAATTTACAGTAGCAGAACAATAGCAGAAGTAAAGAAATGCAGAGGCTGTAAAGCAACTGTGATTAGGAAAAGACAGAAAAATCAGCAAGAGGATTTAGAAGACCTAGGAACAAATGTTATCCTTTTCATTTGTTTAGAGGATCATTTGAGGATAATACTTGCTTGAGGATAAAATGGTTTGTGTGAGATTCTGCTGTTAAAGCAGGACTCCTTAGCATCCAGGGAAATTTTCTGGGTATTATTGCTGAGCATTTATTATTTGTATTGGTAGGCAGTTGGTTCTAGGTCCTGGCTTTTTCTGTTCACTTAGGTGCTATGTATCGCCTTGAAGCTTGTGGCCATGGCACCCTGCAGGGGAGATCCCACAGAACTGCAAAACCTGTGTGGCTGCAAGACATTCCCCATATGTCCATATCCTCAGCAGGGTACAGACAGAGTAAACCTGTGGTTTGGATCTTGCTCTCTTTTGATTCACCTTGTTCACCTTTGAGCTCACTTTTGATAGCTGAGTTTAGAGACATTATTGTATGAGAGGACTGTAAGATGCCACTTCAGTGCAATGTGCTCCAGGGCTTCTGCTGACCAGGGACCTGAGTAGCAGAGCCATGTGTTACTGAACCCTATGTTCTGAACTGTTGAGCTCTGGCTCGATGCACAAAGTTTTGAAACATGGCAGAGATGAGTTCTCTTACCTTTGAAACTTGTAGGACGGTATTTTCCATGAAACAGGGTATCTGAAAGCAGTGTAGGATTATTTTACAGCAAGTAAGTAATTATGTAGTGTTTGTATGGAAGAACCACATTTTTTGAAGTTGATCTTATTTTGTTTTCAAACTGGACTTTAAACTCAGATAATATTTGTGGAATAGTGAAAATACAAGAGAAAAAAACCTGTTGTAGTTTCCTATGTAATACATATCTGGATGAAATAAATGTTTTCTCATGGTAAGAGAAATTTGCACCAAAGAAATGAGATTAGAGGAACTGTGATTTTCTGTTCTAGTGTCTCTTCTCATTTTGATTTGTCTTTGCAGTTTATATGAAATTATGTATCTGAAGAATTACTGACATGAAGTGGAGATGAATGCAGTGATTCTTATGCCACAGGAAGATATTTTTGCCTGACTGAAAGTTTTCTGTGAAAGCATGTCTTTGAAGGCACTGGCTTTCTCAGCACTTCAACATCATGGATGTTGATTTTGACCATTTCCATACACCACTGATGAAAACAATCTCTAAGGGGTTCCTCAAGGTAGTTACATAAATACGTTGCTCTCATTAAAAAAAATAAAAAAAAGTCTGTAAGGAAAATGAGAAAAAAAAATTGAACGTAAGCATATAGAGGTGAATATCATGGTAGTTTTAATTGTAGGGCTACTAAGTTTCTCTTAGATGCTGGATGAGAATGATTTGTCGTGCCAGCTGCCATTGAATGAAAATGGAGGTTGAAGTTTTGGCCCTTATAACTAAAGCAAAAATGAGCTGTACATTGTGTGCAGTCTGGGTTAAAATACTTAAAAAAAAGTATTGGGAGTAACAGCAAAACAAGGGTTTGTTATGTTTTCTGGAGTTCTTTTTCCTTGGATTTCAGTGGCTGTCTGGAGTAACTGTGGTCTCGGTTGGCTGCCAAAAAAGAACACCTGCTAACAGATTTAAGACAGAAGATGAGGAGAAGATAAATACTAAGCCCTTGTAGTCATATATGTAGGTTAAGAATTTGGGGGTGGAACTCGCTGAAGTTAGAACAAAAGTAAGTCAGAATGTGATGTTAGTACATTAGGTGAGTTTTTATCGGGGGCTATGTGGATGATACATGAATAGTGTGGGATGCTCTCTCTCCCACTTATTCTCAGAGGGAGATGGAAAAACCAGAATGACAAAAGAAATTATAAAGTAAATAATAAAGGGATTAAAGGAGTCTGTAGTCATTTAGACAGGTTAGTGATAGAGAGTCCTACAGGCAAGCAGAATTTAGAAATTGTTGAAGCTATTTATCAGTTGAAGAGCAAATAGACCTGGAATTTAAGGACATTTTCATGGAAAACATCTATTTCTAGAAGTGTTTCTTTCCAAGGACATATAAGATGGTTACATTTGAGAGTCTAGCTTCTCTCAATTTAGTCCATTTATAGCTATCTTTCTAAAGGTGAGATATCCTTGTAAACATTGCTTTGCTATTAGAAATGAAGGTGCTCCCATGCTCCCCTGAGTCTACCAGCTGTCACTGCACAGCTCTGAAAAAGTGGCCTCCTGTGTGACCTCAGGCCAAGTGTCCAGGGCCTCCTGCCTTTCTGCTGTCACGTGGATGCCCTGAGAGCCTCCTGTCTGGCAGCCCTCCGTGCTCTGGACCTGCATGGGTGTGTGGAGTCCTGTGTGTGCCGCAGCTGCCTGGGCTAACACCTGCTGTCTCACCTGCAGCAGTGGTGATGGCACAGGAGTTGGCTCCTGAGGGTGGCCTTCAAGCTAAGCTGAAACAGCCTGTGTAGTTGCCACAGCAACTGCTGGGGAGAGGAAATCTATCATCCCCCTCCAAACTGTTTTACAGCACAACTTTCAAAATGCAGAATACGTACTTCCGTGGATCTTTGTGCAAGACACCATATCCTGGGCAGTACAAGCTATAGAAGAAGGTACTATAGGTTCAGTATTAATTTGCATTTTTCTTCCAATAGCTTATTAAGTTCACAGTCAAACAGGTCAAGAGTGTTGGGTGCCATTCAGCCCTCATAGATGACCACAAATCTGCATCGGGAAGCCTACACCAGAGATTTTCAAGTAACTTCAAAGGGAAAGCCAGTCTCTTCTTCTCATCAACAGATGGCAAATCAGAATTGTGAGTAAGAACTGTCCACCTTCAGTACGGCATTGATATCATTCTCCCACCTTAAACTCCTCCTAGTTGTTCAGGAACATAAGACTGAATTTATATTGCTTAATTAGAAAGGGCCAGGGATTGATCCAAGTCCAAATGGCTCTGGCTGGCTCATGTCCACACCACTTACAGTTATCACCCTCCCTGGCAGAAGAGCTTGGAGAGAGCTTGCTGAGGTGGTGCCTGTGTCTTAAGGAGCAGTGTGGATGACTAGGGCTCTAGCACTTCCTTAGTTTAACGACCTGAACACAGCCAAAAAGGATTAGAAAAAGCCTTTCACTCCCAGTAAAGAAAGTTAAGGCAAGCTCTGCTTGTAAGGTGGTTCACTTGTGCCCCCAGCTTCAGAGAGGAACTATACCTGGATAAATAACAGCATAACACCATCCTGGATTGGCTAGGGTGTTATTAGAGCTTCAGTAAAGTGGATGAATCCCAGCTTCATCCTTTCAGGAAGGAGCACCTAGAAAGGGGCTTCCTATGGGCCCTTGGTTAACCTTGTGCAAAGCTGGTGGAGGAAGGAGAGCAGGAGAGGATACCTGCTTCTGAGCAAGTCTGGCAGCTGAGCAGCAGGGACCTGAGTCTGCAGGGAATGAATCATAACGAGTTTCTGAGGAGGATGAACCAGACAGGAGGAAAGCTCAGTCTTGCTGGGGAAAGGAACGTATCTCCTCTTTTCTCTCTCTTTCACAAGAAGAGGAAGGAGTTCCAGGGTATCTTCTGCTTCACTGTCTTGTACTTCCTTTCCTTCTCACTGACCTTATTTGGGATCATCCCTTAATTTGTGTGAGCAAGTGCATCAACACTTATCAGTATTATCAGTCATCTCAGTAACCTGTTGCTTTTCCTGCACATCCACTTTTTATTTTCTGAGCTACATGGGCATCAGCCTGAATTGTCGCTGCATGTACTTCTTGATCTTCTTTTAATTAAAGGATATGTATTTCTCCCTAAATGGCCACCGGTTGCTCTCTTCCCTTACATGGTTGTGAGGAGATGAGTAAAGAAATAGGGTTTTTTTTCTGAATATTGATGCTTTAAATATGTTGGCAGACTAAATCTGGTCACAGTCTGTGAATTTAAAGGGTCTGGTTTATAATCTGACAGTATGGTCCAGAATATACGTGTGTTTTTCTTGAAGTAGTGAAAATGAAACAGCATAAAACATTTTGCATTTGGTTTTTGTTTTGGTGGGGTTTTTTTAATAGTTTTAGGGAAAATCAGTTTGTGGCACTTGGAATCCTTTGATTCTTCTCTGTGAGGATGCACTTACTCTTGCATTTAATGCTAAATGTGAAAATATTGAATGTAAGCAGCAAATTCTTTTTTTCATTAATCTCTTGAAGACCCCTTAAGGTGGCTGTTCCTTTACAAGTTGAATATCTGAAAAAACCCAAGTATCACTGTTTTATCTGGGGCAAAGAAGGGTGTTGCATTTAACAGATTTTTATGTTTTCATTGCTTACAATAAAAGCAGTTATGAAGAGCTCTTATGATAGGATACAGTTATGTTTTGCATTAAAATGAGGCACAGTGGGGGGCTATATTCAGCCTGTTAGCTTGTTAGAAAAAGCTGGGATTTTGGAAACTATTCTAAACATCCTGAATTTGGAAGTCAAGTAAAATCTTCTAAACCAGTAAAGTCTTCTTAGCAATAGAGGAATAAAAGACTTTCAGTATAAATACTTCTCAGTGTATTAGGTATCTTGGAAACTGTTTTTTCTGCTAGCATAACATTAATGTAGCATGTCTAAGATTTTTCTTATGGCTTGGCAATTAAGACAACATGGGCCAAACTAACTTCATTAAGATTCTTTTCAAGGATGAAATTTTGAACTTTATTTTCAGTCCTACTTCTAGGTTTGAGAAATTTTTTTGGTGTCTCTGAATTTATAGCGCTTTCCCCTTTTGTCATGCTAATTATAAGCACCATCTTTAATCCTTCTTCTAGGAAGTTTCTTGCTATTTGCTTTACATGGCAGTGCTCCACTGTCATATTCAGGTCATCAAAGACCTCCAAAGCTGTGTTTTACAGGAGGATAAAGGAAGCATTCTCTCCATGGCCAGAACATGGGATTGCTCTTGTGGTAAATGATCTTTGCTCTTTGCTGTATGAAAAAAAAAAAAAAAAAAAAAAAAGAAAAAGTTTTTTTGGCCTTGGCACATTGCTTTGGGTTTTTAAAAATCTAGCTAGATTTAAATACTCAAATCTTTTCTTGCTAATCCCACTCCATGGCTTTTCAAAGGAAAGGTCCCTGTTTCTGTGGAAGACAGAAATTTTCATGTACAGATTAAATAGTTCTGTCCTTAATCTACTATTACTTGAATAATTCTTACAACATCATATTCAGTCTGCTTAATCTTCTTGTCATTTTATCTTGCAGTGACTAATTTGCAAAACAAGCATACCTTCCCCTGTTTGCACTCAAGGGCATTAACTAATTTAGTTAACAAACTAGTCTAGGTCTAGAGAAAACAAATTGAACAAGCAGCAAATGAACAGCTGAGAGTGGACAACAATATCCTTCCATGTGGACATGGTTGTCTTGGGTTTTCCACTAGAGAGACCTGAGCTTTTTTTCTCAGAATCCTAAAGCTTCTGGTTTTGTCATTGCTTAGTTAGGTACGGGCAACAGTGAAAACCAGAGCAAACTGGAGGTTGCACAAATAGATTTCAGAAGTCTCAGTGTGTCTTCAGTGAAGGACCTCGAAGCCAATTTATTAAATGAAAGGCTGACTTGGCAGGAAGTTCTAATGCTTTTGAAAAAATACTTCTAAAAAAAGGAATATCAGAGAATGAAAGTTCAAACTGCCTACATTGCAGTATACAAATTAGTAATCGAGTCACCTGGTAGTCTCCTTGTCCCTGGTACATGGCATTAATGTTTTCTCTCTCAGGTGTATGTACCCTAAGTCCCTGACAGAGTGCTACCATTTTTTTAAAGTGGGTTTATTTTTTTTTGTTGTGGTGTTATTGCTGTTGGTGTGCTTTTGTTTTGTTTTGTTTTAATCCAGTACAGAAAGATCTGGCTAATACAGAAATATGTGACATCAGTAGATCTTAGCAGTACTTCTTGAATAATAGTTCTACAAATATTCATTCTTTTGTGGTCAGATAATAGTGGTCAGTATACAGAGCTTCTGAAAGAGCATTGTTGGAAAGGCCAGTATGTAAAATGCTGCCCAGTAGACTGCAATACTCAATAATTATGAAATAAAGGTCGACCACTGAAACAAAATATAGCAATTCTTGCTTTAAATTCATAGATATTTACCTAGAAGGGCAGTTAAACAAAAAGACCCTCCATTATCTTAATGTGGCACCTTCTGCAAGTCCGGGCTAAGACTTTTGAACTGAGAAGACACTGAAACAGGCTGCTGGGGTAGTAAGACTGTTTTCTGGAGTGTTTATAGGAACCAATTATATGCAGTTTGTTTAGATTAGTGGTGAGCAGTTCTACATTAACAATTGTCTTAGTGCTAGCAAGTAGGAGTGTCTAGAATGTGGCACTTTGCATACTCAACTTGTATCTACACTTTCAACACACTCAATGCTTTCGTAGCAAGAGGATGGAGCTAAATATTTTCTGCTCAGATATTTTTACAAGCTCCTCTTTTTTTTTTTCTGTTTTGTTCTGAGCAAATTGTTACTGCTCTTTGTACAAGATAATTAATTAGCTGTTGCTCCTATATTTCCTGCAATAACCCTATTAAAAGGCACCATTTCTATCAGAATATCCCATGGCTAATGACTGGGCTGGTTGTTCATGCCCCTAGATGCAGATACCTAATTAGAGATTATCCTGTTACACAGCGCTTTAAGCTGTATTTCCTTTTCTTAGCCCACAGAGAATGTAGAATCACAGAACAGTTGGGGTGGCAAGGGACCTCTGGAAATCATCTAAGTCCCCTGCTAAAACAGGGTCTTTTAGAGTAGATTGCACAAGACCATGTCCAGTCAGATTTTGGATACCTCCAGAGATAGAGATACGAACATGGCAAAATTTTTTGCCAGTGCCGTGACCTCTACTGCTGTCTATCTACTTATTCTCCTCCTCCTGCTTTTGTCTCTCTCCCCATCTTCCTTTCAAACAAATTTATTAGAGAAAGAGTGAAAATCCTGCTTTACAGCACTGAGTGGGGAAATTTTCCCACCTGGGGATGGGATTTGGAGCTAAGTTTCCTCACCACTCTCCCTGCTTCTGTGGGAGCAGTACAAAGCCCCTGTCAGTTCACATCCTTTGCTGTAGTGCAGAGCCTCAGCAGCCCTGTGTGTTTCCCTGTATTTTAAACTCTAATGGATTTAAAGAAGCCTGAGAGCTAGGACCCTTCTGCTGTGCTCCGTAAGAGAACTCATGGTCTTGTTCCTGTTTTCCTTTAGTGCTGAGAGGAAGTAACCTGTGACAGCTTTCAACACCTTAGTAGCAGTGACCATCTTTTCAGCACGGTGTGTGTCCCCATCACTTGATGAGTTTCAGCATGGAGATGTTTCCTAACAGAAGCCTTTTCCTTAGGAGTGAAGAGGTTTTGAGCCTTGAGTTTGTGGTACTCTGGGGCAAATACTGCCCTTCTGAGAACGAGATCCACTCAGAACAAATTAGGGTGTATTTGAATAACAGATGGGGAGGGAAAAGGCTTCTGAAGTTTCTCTAGAGAGAGCACAAGATCGGCTCACTGTACCATCCCGCCTGTGTGCAGAGGGATTTGTGTGAGTGGAGTAGAGGGAGGAAAGAACAAAGCCCGTAAATCTGCTGGTAGGCAGACGTTCAACAAAGGAGCTTCACATTTGGTGGCTGAGAATAAACATTTTTGGGTCTTATTACTGGAAGTTCTCTTCTTCAAAATGTGATAAAAAAGAATTAGTTTTTGTTTTATTACAATGAGCCCTTCTGCTCTTCCTTATACTATACTGACAGTATTCACTGTATATTCCTCTTGCTTCCTGCTCTTCCCAGCTCATGGCTACCATGAGACTGTTAATACTTACTAAAGGGCATTTTTTTGGTTCTTTTTCATCATGCAGCAGCCATTTCAGTTTGGTCCACTCAACTTTGCTCCATTTTTGGCAATACTGTAATGAAAGTTTAAGAAGACAATATCTAAACAGAAGCCAATTAGTCATATTTATGATGGATGTACAAAGAGCTCTTAGAGAACAACTTTGGTATTACTTCCCTCTTATTTCATAGTTTGGCATGTACAAAAAAGCATGGATTTTTCAGTGGATGTTGGTTCAGTTAGATTTTGGGCTTTTTGCAGGCAATTTTTAGCTCAAAAATTCTAGTGATAATCTGAGAAATAAATAGGTTAATACATTATACAAATTCTCATTCTGCTGTTAACAGATCTCAAAATGTTCCTAAAGGCAAAGTGTAATGCTAATGGTGGGATAAGGCTCAGGGCCTAGTTGTCATATCTTGGAATATCAGCTGTGTTAAAAAAAAATCCATTTGTTTGGGAGCATTCAGCTTCAGACCAAAGGTCTTTCAGTAAGTGTGAACATTGCCCTTAGCTTGGATGAATCTTGGGGAGAAAATTTCTCCATGGTTATTTAATGAATGTGAACTATTCAGTCAGCAGCAATATGCAATAGAAGGTGCCACTTGCCTATTTGATTTTTATGATTAGTATTACCATTCAGTTTCTTAACCAGCCTTTCCCAACTGGGTAGTATTAGCAATGCATTTCAGTATGTTGAGAGGTTTAATGATGAGCTTAGTCATTCAAAAATCAAATTAAGTCAATAATAGTAGGCTCAAGCCCTTTCTGTGTCTCAGACTTTAGCAAATGAAGATGTTAACTACAAATTCACTGTTTTTGAGATTAATTGTTCCTTCAAATAACCCAGTTATTTGATTTATCTGTGAAAAACTAAGAAATTATTATTTCTGAGTGAATTCTATTCTATTCTATTCTATTCTATTCTATTCTATTCTATTCTATTCTATTCTATTCTATTCTATTCTATTCTATTCTATTCTATTCTANTATTCTATTCTATTCTATTCTATTCTATTCTATTCTATTCTATTCTATTCTATTCTATTCTATTCTATTCTATTCTATTCTATTCTATTCTATTCTATTTCTTTCATTTATTACTATTTCAACGTGTGATTTTTTACTTACATGAATGGAAAGATACTTCAGTAGGAGATAAAGAAAGTATTTCATCTTAGCAATGTCCTTCAAAAGCTAGAAATTACTCACTGTTTTCTCTAGCTAATCTTGATCGATCCTAAGTAAATTTCTATGTTATTTTTCATCAGTCTTTGTAAACGTTCCAGGGGTAACAGGAAGGTAATGCTTAGTTTGTCTTATCAAGACAAAGAAATGTTCTCTCTTATAAACAAAATAGGTGACAGTACCTATAGGAGTGGAGGGACTAGAGTCATGGTCATATACATCTTCACTTTTACTACCAGGACTGGAAACCTGGCTTGCTTGGAATACTTTTTCAGGGACAAAAATTATTTAGAAAAATATCACCAAACAGTTAAAATAGAGGTTTAGATGGTCACTGTTCTTCATCCCAGCACCCCACAGTACTTACTGCTTTCTGTCCAAATTCAGGTTCTCCCATATGTGGTGACAAAGGGTAGGATTTTATTATTGAGTCCTCTGCTTTGGCATAGTGTTGCCATGGCCATGAAAAAAAAGCACAAAAATTACATGCTGACTGTGCCAGATACATCTGAAGAAAATCCCTGTACAATAATGTGCACTCATTCAAGTTGTGCTATTCATATGGTAAGGGTGAGATTATGCTTTATTTCTGCACTTGGCATGCCAAGGACAAAGTAGTGCTTAGCTCATTCTCTCCCTCATCTTCCTGCAGAGTGGCTGGCACAAACTTATTTCTTCTATTCTGGGCATAGAGAGAGATGTCCAGGAGGTTGATTCTTGACAAGGTGGGAAAAGCCATGTCTCTGCTGTTTCTGCAGCAGCCAGAAGGCTAGAGGCAGAGCCATGGGCTGCAGGATGTAGAGTAATACTGCATTTCTTGCAGTTACAACAAATCCATCTCTGGTGTCACATGGAGTGCTGCAATTGTGCTGATTAAAAAGGTACCTAATTCGCAGATTCCTAATGGTGTGGGGGATACAACTGCAAAGCCAGTACTCTGCTTTACAATGGATAGCAATTAAAGTTAACTACCCAACTTTTTTTTTTTTTTTTTTTTGTAATTTTTTTTGAAGTGTTATTAGACACTTTCTATTCCTCATTCATTTTTCCCTGTGCTGTAATGGCGAGTTTTACTTAGGACAGCAATTAAAGTTTCGTGTTTTTCTCATTTCCTTTGCTCAACTGACAATGTACACTACTGTCAAGTGTTGCAGAAGTTAAAATAACAATTACAGGATGTTGTTTAAAATATCTGACAAATATCTGAGTTCTAATAGCCTCTGCTTGTGGGTTTAAGAAGGTAAATGAATTTTAGGGATTTTAGTGACTTTCAGAATTTGGGTTGTAATTACATAGAGTTGCTAACATACAGTATTTACACAAATGGAAGCAATATTACCTGTTCTACTGCACTCTGAGCATCTGTTCAAAAATGGATGTAGTTGATATCCAAATGACTTGAACACAGCACGTGCAATGTGGGCAGAAAGACCTGTGTGTATTTTCAGCTATTTATGCTTGAGGGCAACTTTGGAAATCAACAAAGTGGGGGAACAAAGGACCACCTCCTGCCTGTTGCAGAATTGGAATCACTCCTTTTCCTAGTGTTTCTGGTGGTTTTTTTTTTTCAGATCAGTTCCTTGACTATGGTTGTGGCACAAAGCTAATGCATGGGCATATGATGTAAATAAACATCTTCACTGCAGACTTGCATTCCTTGTCTGGATGGCTGAGATGGCAGTGGGAGAACAAAGAAAAGAAGTCATGCCCCAGTTCCTTTGGCTGCAACCTTCCCTCTATGAGCATGTGAAAGAAAATTGCCCAGGAGTCATAAGCATGTCTCTGTCTGATGTGGGCACAGTGTTGACAATTCTCCTGTTTAAGCTACTGGATCTGCAGCAAGATTTCAACAGCCTCAGGAGAAAAATTAGCCACACCCTCACCGTAGAAAGTGTCTCAGCTGATGGAAACTGAAAGGGTTTCTTTCACATCAATGATGTTGTGGAGATTTCCTTCTGTCACAACAGCACTTACTTCCTAGAAGGACTGCCACACAATGTAATATCTGAAACAAGTGCATTACCTTTTCTTTCTGTATGAATAGAAGTAATCAAAAGAACTCAAGAATATTTTGCAACTGTAGTGATTTTAAGGAGAAAAGGGTAGAGGTTTTTGGCAGGTTTCATTGATAATTCCAAGCATTTTGATATTTTTGGGAGGTGAAAAAGTGTAAAGGTAATTAGTGCTATGGGAACTATAAGATGTGTAGCAGTTTAGCTTATTTTTTCCTCTTTAAAATTAGGTCCATTTAAATGCATTCATTGAATGGAGTGCTGAAGGCTCTGAGAGAATGGGGCATGCACCAGGAGCTTTGTATTCTTTTGGTTACTATGTGGTATATAGAAATTGCAGTTTGAAATGTCCAGGTTTTTTTTCAGGCGCACTATAGAAAATACAGACAATAAAAATTAATTGCTTTAATTTATTGCATCCATCACTGATCATAAATTATTATGCAGGTGCTATTTATTACATCCAAAATTTCTGTGGGCTAAAGTAGTCTTACTAACCTCTATCTATTTAGAAATAAAAAAAAAGGACTAGAAAGGCATAGTGATTTAACATTTTTGCAGAATACTCTTTCTAAGAAAACAAACTTATTTTTCAATGGCTTAACCTTAAAACCATTCTTTGCTTACTAGCTTTAATACTGTGGCATCCAGATATCTAAAAAAAAGTAAATAGCTCCCAGGGATGTGAGGCAAATTAAACCTGGTGCGTGTAAGCACAGTGCTTGTTTTCAGCTTGTTTTTGTTGCTGCTAGATGATATTTGTCAATACATCATTAAAACAAACAAATAAATTAAAATTCATTAAAAGGAGCTGCAAAATCAAGCATTCAAATGTTAGGTTTAATTGACTTTAGAAGTTAATGCTTCAACTACCTCAGCAGGATTAAATCCCTAGTTTTGCAGGGTGTTGTACCAGGGAGGAGTAAGAAGCCTGGGTGTAAAGCAGCCTCGGGTGTGTAGAGTTGTTAACTTTCTTCTTAACTGATCTTCATTGTATGTATTAATTTTGTTCGAATAGGGCTTTAATTACTTGAGTGCCTATTGGTTGTTTTCTTTGTCTTCACTACCTGAGCACTGAGCTTTGCCTGAGCACTGGAGCCACACTGTAGGAATATCTCAAAGGCAGCTTGGGAAAGGGGTTAGGAACAACCAGAGAGAAAATCCTCCTTACTCACCAATCAAAATCCTGGGCTGGAGCATGCACAGCACAGCCAGAGATTTTAGCTCCTAAATTCTAGTAAGTCTATTAGAAAAACCCAATCTGAGGATTTCTGTGGTGCTTTTTACAGGCATCTGGATGCACTAGACCTTTTCAGAGGATTGACTGAGAGTTTTTTTAAATATGGGCAAGATGTTTCCAGACAGCTCAAGCTGACAATAATAAGTCTCAGGAGGTCTTATTAGCTCAGGTGTGATTAGAAATCAAGCTGTCTCTGTGTACTTGTGCTGCACCGTGGCCAAGTGAATAATGTTTCCTATTACGTGGTGTACTGAAGAGTGCAATACATAAACATCCAAGTGGCTACCACCAGAGCTGTCTAAACCCTTCTGAAACTGGTGCTCATCTGGAGCTAAAAAACCCCTGATGAATGCAAACTGATGCCAAGTACCTCATGCCATCTTTTCACTGGTGTAACTTTCCATATGCAGAAAGTAGGTAAAGCAGGTGCCAGTTCCTTTCCAGGGGTTAGTTCTGTGTCCAGACTCTTTTCAGAGTTGAGAACTGCTGTCTGCTTAAGAACAGAGGCTCTGAGGACTTTGATAAGAGAAATGGTTGCAGCTGCAGTTTGAATTTACAGCTACTGTTTTAAAGTGACAAAAGTATGCAGGATTCATAGTTCATTTCTTCCTTTTCTATTGTTTCCTTCTTTATCACTTATATGTCAACTTTACCAGGCACAGTATTTTCTTAGTGGCAAAACTTTATGCTCTGTTTTTATGAACTAAAGCATAAAGTTTCACCACAAAGAAAGTGAACTATGGTGACCACATTATTTAAAGCTGTAAGAGGATAATAAAAAATGAAAGGTGATGTTTCACTGCAGAAGCAAATGGATTTTGCTTATGACACTAGGAATGGCTTATTAGTTTGTGCTTTCTACCCCCTAATAGGAAGTCTTTATGGAAGGCTTATTTTTATCACAGAATCATAGAATATGCTCAGTTGGAAGAGACCCTTCAGGATTGAGTCCAGCTCCTGGCCCTGCACAGTACCATCCCCAAGGGACACACCATGTGCCTGAGAGCATTGTCCAAACACCTTTTGAGTGCTGATGCTGTGACCACTGCCATGGGGAGCTTGTTATAGTGCCCCACCACTCTCTGGTGGAAAAGCTCTCTCTGATATCCAGCCTAAACTTTCCCTGACTCAGCTTCATGCCATTTCCTTGAGTCCTGTCACTGGCCATGCGAGTAGAGAGATCTCTACCTACCCCTCTGCTTCCTTTCTTGAGGAAGTTTTGGACTGCAGTGAGGTTTCCAGTCTCCTCCAGGCTGAACAGACAAAGAGACCTCACCTGCTTCTTTTAAGGCTTCTTCTCCAGACCCTTCACCATCCTTGTGGCCCTGCTTTGGACACTCTTTAATAGCTTAGTATCTAACTGCTTAGTGCTTGTCAGCTGTACATAGGCACCTATTTATGAAAGTACTGGGAAAAAACCATAGCAATGTTTCCCTTTGTGCACTTTCTGAAATGAAGCCTGGTTTTTCCTTGCTTGTTCTTTTCAGAAGTGTTACACAAACACACACAGGACATTGTATGGAAGTCCTGAAATGAAATCTGATTTTAACTACCGCTTTTAAAAAATGGCTTCAGTCCTCAGATATTTCACTTTGAGCAAAATACAGCATTCAAAATTCTGCCTGAATTATTGTAGAGCAAATGTAACCAATTTGATACAGCTATTTCATGGCAGTATTCTGTAGTTTGTACAATGCACATTTATGGAATAAAGAATACATGCCTCTGGAACCACAGGAGAAGGGGAAGGAGAGCTTTTAGTTTTGCCTCACACATGGATGTGTATTGTTTTGTGTTTCTTCCCTATTGTTTTTTATTCTTTGTCTTTGCTGTCTGAGCACTGAGTTTTGCCTGAGCACCGGAGCTGTGCAGTAGGGACATGTGCTGGAGAGTCTGCTCGTTGAGCCAGGAAGGCACTGAGGAAGGTGGAGTGAAGGTAAGATGAAAGCAGGTGGTTTGATCTTGGAAACCAGGTGTTTTTTTCTTTTGCTGGAAATGTCTGATTGTTGCAAGGGCTCAGTGACTGGGAAGATATCTCAGGTGGGCTTACTCATGTTTGACTGGGAAGAAAGCTCTGATGCAGGTTTGAGAAGAGGGTAGGTTGGAAAGGCATTGTTGTATGTAGTAGCTTGGCAGGTAAAGATGCAGACTGGGTCCTTCTTCTCATGTTGAAAGTGTTTGTTCTTTCTAACTTTGCCTTCACTGGGGCAAAGGGATGGTTGCAGTGGAACTCTGTGGCTGCTGTGTGAAAGGGGACAAGATATGAGCTGAGATTGCCACGTGGAATGGATGTTCACCGGCCCCAGTCACAATGTGAAATACAGCATTTGTCATTCAGGCTTCCACAGGTAATGGTGAAACAACAGCATGTCAGAACCAAATTCTTCTGCAGGGTCAGAAAATGTGACCTCAACTCTCCTACCTCAGTCTTCCTGCAATGCCCAGTTTCCGGTGTTAGAAAATATGTCCCAGTCAGTCTGGCAACTGTGGAAATTTTGTCTGAGTTCACTATAGCTCTTACACTCTAGCTTGGATGGCAATTACGTTTTTGGCCTTCTGACACCAGCTGTGTAGGGGAGCCAGAGCAGGTCTCCCATCTGTGCCTAGATCTGTAAAGTCCTGACCCCTTTCCTGCATCGTGATCTCAGTAGTTTGAACTCAGGCTAAGGGTATGTAGGGGATATGTAAAACTGCCCCCAAGAATGACTTCCATAAGTTTTGATTAACCAGTTTGGAGCCTTATCTTCTAGATATTTTCTGGGGAAGTGGGTGGAAGAAGAGGACTAACTGTAGGGAAGTGTTCTATTTCATTCTCTGGCTGCTTAAATAAAGATGAAGCTGTCAAATTCCTTTTTCACTCCTATTACTGTTTTTCTCTTTTTGCTTATAACTCCCAAGCAATGTGAAATAAAATGTTACAGTTTCAAAGGAAAATTGGATTATACTCACTTGGAGGGAGGGAAGGAAGAAGAAAACAGGCTTTATATTTTGACAGAATTCAATCCAGACTTTGAAAAAATAAAATGAATAATTTTGCAATATTTTGTAAGACTGTGTTTTCTAAAGACACAGCTAATCAGATATGCATGCAAATTTAACATGGATTGCCAACTCTCATGAGTTTTTTTATTATTTTTTTTTTTAAATTTTTGCTACGATTATGCGGCGTAAAAATTGGCCTCTTGTGAGAAGTTGCTGACAGCTCAGCAGTTCTGCTTCAGTGCTGGCTGCAGAGGGTGGGATGGCTGCCAGTGCAGGAAAGTGGAAGATGGCTTTGGACTGGCATGCAGGATGCTTCCAGTGGAGGCAGGTGTTGCATAGCCTGCACCAGTTTCTGCGGTCCCCAGAGTGACAACCTGTGTGGCAAACCAAGAAGCATCTCCTCACCCGTCCTTTCCCATTACATAGGATGAAGTGAGGGAAAGAGAAGCAAAGCAGGAAGTGTAGCAAGTGCCCAGAATCTCTGTATTTGAAAGAGAAGCAAAGAAGAAAGTGTAGCAAGTGCCCAGAATCTCTGTATTTCCCCATTTTACCCTCTGTTTTCATGTAACCAGATCCCAGAGGGAAAAAGATGAGGAAAAGGGTAAGAACAGTTTGGAAATAATATTCATAATAATATTTATTTTGCTTGTGGGTTATAATCTTATGAGGTTGGCAATGCTATGTGTATGTATAGATACACACAAACCTGTATAATTTGATAAAATTTGCAACTTGAAAGAAAATGAGAGGCAATAAAGCATTTTAGAGAAGTTCTCAATTACTGTGATATCTAAGTGCTGAAGAGGTAGCTGTACTTTTATTAATTTGGTCTCTTATTTATTTGAATTTTGTACAAAATACCCAATTACCATTTCTAGGTATCAGTCTATTGATACTAAAAATCCTATGCAGAAGTTTATTTGATTTAGAAGAGGGATATGGTGTAGTTCATTTTTCTGTTATATTCTCACATATGCTGCTGTTTACTTTGTGACAAGAACAAATCTTAGTTATGCAGTATTATTACCTGTAGTGAGTTCTGATGAATGGCTATGTAAGCCTACGAAGTCTTTACAGACTTGGTCAGTACAGTGATCTGGTTTGTGCCAGGCTGTGGCTGGAAGACAGACCTTCAGAGCCTCACCTGTCTCATTACAGGGCTCCTCTTGGCTCCACAGTCAGACTGGGAAATTCAAACCATGTTAGACAGCCAGCTGAAATGAAGAAAACTTGTTCATTTTTACCAGTCTGCAGATAAGTGAGGGAGTGAGAGCTAGGTGCTAAACAACCTGGAGTAATGAATGCTAGGCTGCCTCCTTTGCTGTTGTGCGCAGGGTGAGGCCTCTTGTGCAAAGCAGATACCAAATCTGATCTGTCTGCCTACTGCTGTCTGGTTTTGCACAGCTGAGAATTGCACGAGTCATGGGATGGGGGCAACTGAAACAATTTATGGGCTGGACAAGTGCCACAAGGACTTGAAGCAGATTGACTTGATTGCAGTGTGGCTCTTCAACATGACACTGCTCCCCAAGTCCCTGGGATGGAGGCTGGGTGTGTAGTACGGCGTCTGTGGCACCGTGCTCCAGCTCCAGGCTCAGAGCCCACGTTACGCCCAACCTGGAGCTGCTACGCCTCCTGAGTCTCTACCTAATAGGGAACATCCCATTATG
The DNA here is from genome assembly GCF_001522545.3 of Parus major. Classification (NCBI taxonomy): domain Eukaryota; kingdom Metazoa; phylum Chordata; class Aves; order Passeriformes; family Paridae; genus Parus; species Parus major. The sequence goes on from NC_031768.1 coordinate 37,285,296, forward strand.
TGAGGCTTTTTGGGTGTTGCAGGGGAGCGTTGTCACATGTTGTAACTGAAATGGTGAGATTTGTTGCTCAAGCTATAATTCCCAAAGTGTGAATGTTTTGAAGCACTAATTTTAACTTAAAAGACCAAAGACTTGAAGACTATTTTTAACTTGAAGACTTGATTCTCTGTGCTAGGAAACTAAAGATGGATACAGTCAAAGGATGTTATAAATACAGTATGCCTATTCTAACTCCTCACTTTCTATTTTGATCACGTAATGAGTATTCAACCTGAGTGATTTGTATTGTAAGGGAATGTTGACTTCTTTTGCAAGTTATAATTGAAATTAAAAAGGGAGAGATGTAAAACCTCAACTTTGTAGTAGATGAGTGGTTATATTATGGCTTGAAAAAGATAATGGTCCAGAAAAGCATGTGTGGTATTGCAGCCTTTGTACATATTTTAGAGGGGTCTTTGAGGCCAGACAGCATATCAAAGCTGATGAATGCAAAATGGATCACTTACGTATTTGCTATGAAATCATTAATGTTTCACACTAAATGTGTGTCACATCAAGACAGTAGCTCGTATTTTTCATTTACACATACAGAAGAGAAGAATTATTTTAATTTCATGTCAAACATACCATATTTTTCATCTTGAGAACTTTATAGTCAGATTTCAGTTGTATATAGCCACTTGGATTTGTGCTCAAAGGCAGAACAGAGCTCAGTGAAGCTTTTTTATCTCCTGCTGTAGGTAGCTTGAATATTTTCAGAACATGGTTACTCATAGAAGTAGTTAAAAAAAAGTTATTGTTTATAACAATCATTAGGGAATATTAATGAAAAGTAAATACAGAATTCAGACTCATGAATGGACATACTGCAGATGAGCTATGCTTGTGTAATCAGCAAAAGACACATTCAGTTTAAGCTCTGTCAAGTTAACTTTAATTTTGAATTGTGAGTATTCAACTTCTGATACATTCTTGCAATGAGCAGCTTATTAAATATCTGTAGGAGAGGATGCAAATGCATAAAACATGCTCAAAAGAATTTTGAACAATGAATGCATTTATGGAAAACATGTTCTGTTCCTAGGCAATTCTTGTTGAGTAATAAGTGCTAAATTTGACTTAATTGCTGGCTATTATTATTCCTTACTGTTTCATGTGGTAAAACCATTGAAAATGACCCAATTTTGTGAATTGAGGATTAAATGAAAAGCAAGTGAAATAGCAAGGATGATTTATTTCATTTTGTTCTGAGAAAAGCTTTCTAATCCACTGTGTAAAAATGAGGTGAATTCAAAATGTCTTGGTAAACCTTCTCCGAAAAACAGAAACTTTAATATATTGTAATGGCATGAGATTAGCTGGAGCAGTGCAGTCAGTATGTGCAACCAGCAGTGAGAGAGTGACTTGAGCTCTGAGTTTTTACCCAGGACACCTTGTTTGATCCAGTTCTAGCTGGGCAGTGATCAATAGATCTAACTAAGATTAGTCTGGTTGGACAGGCGCGGTAAAAAATCTAGGCTGTATTTACGTAGTGAGTACATCTCTCACTGCTTTCCTAGTTGTTTGTTCCGTGGACATGGGCAGGTGTGGGTGGGCATGTACAAGACACAGAAAATCTGTAGTTGCATACAATACCTGTGGCTGATTAACCACGTTCCTCCCACAGGAAAATGACACTTATCAGTTATTGTACCTAAGCAAAGCACTGCATTTGTGGACTAAGGAACAGTGACTGACCACAATCTTATCTTTCATTGTTGCTCCTTTCAATATGGAATGCATTAAAGATTATTAATGTTTAGTATGGCATCTTAATAAAAATATATTAATAATATAATTACAGCATTATAACATATATATGTAACATTATATTCTATACATTATAATATTAGCCATGTCAACTTTTTTCCCAAAATAAAATTTTTATATTGCCCGACTAATTGTTATGATTTCTCAGAAAGAGGACTATCGGTTGCTAGAGATGATTGAAAGAAATGTGAGTTGCTTTGAAAGTGGAAGGTGAACCCCACCTCTGGTGTTGATGCAATTCACTAAATAAAACTTTACTATGGAAGGTTCCATTCTTCCAGGAGGAACAAATTATTTGCCAGATCCTCACAGTATTTGAGATACCTTGATGCTCAGTCATTGACATCTTCAAAAATAGGGATTAAGGCCTTGAACTGAATATTGCATGGAAAATGTGTGTAATCCAAAACCAAATCTGATAATCAAGATGGGTATGGAGATGAGCTCCAATTAAGGTGTCTCACCTGATATTCACTCTTCTGTAGAGATTAAGTTGCTGATCTGCAGCTGAGTGGTGATGAAAGTGCCAACATCCTAGGGAATTGCAGGCCCCACCAGCTGAGAGGTAGATGAATCAGTTTCATCGTAGTAAGGAAAATCAGGTGAAGTCTGCTGTCATCCTTTCTCCAGATGGATGGATATCCAGTCCTTTGTGCTGCTGGTCTCTGTGTGTATGCTCACACACATGTAAACACATATATGTATTTATATGTACACCATCTTTTCATAGCCAGTCTGGAAGGCAATATGAAAAATTTAATGAGATTCACACATCACCTGTGCACATGTAGAGCTTTATGGCAGAAGGTAATTTTTGTGGTGCTCTACAGCTTGATTATGCACTGGTGGTTTTGAGCACAATACCTGTACATGGTTTGACATGTCAAGAGGTGCAATTAAAAGGTGAGCTCTCAGATTAGCTGTTCATAAGAATTAAAAAAGGAGGGTGAGCCTTATTGAATTTACATTTATAAGTGTGTACAACTGCAGATTTGATAGAAACGAATGTCGTTATAATTAAAATGGTCTTTCTATAACATTTTCTGTTCATGCAATTAGAAAAAGAAGGCTAACCTTTGTGTGAGTCTTTCTTGAAGAATGGCTTCCTTAGGGAGAAACTGAAATCCCTATTTTAACTCCCAGGCTTAATTACAGTTGCATGTAACCTACATGGCAAACCTCTCCTTTTTGTCTGCCTTTGTTTTTGCATTAATTGTTGGAAAAGATATTTTCTTTATATGGCTAGGTGAAAAATCATAGAACAGAGCAGCATCCCTCCATAGCTGAGAAAGTTCTGGAAAACAAATGAATAGGATTATAATAAGTAGTTATCAAAAAAGCTGAAGCTCTAATTTTGAGTTTTAAAAGCCTGCATTTTTCTTAAATGCAGGGATCTTGATGGGCAGTGTGCCAGGATTTTGATTTACTATAATCTGGAATAAGTAGTCTAAATCAGAGAGGAGTCATGACTATGAGAGTAACATGCAGCTGACATAAGCAAAGAGACCTTTCAGACTGTGGGTTGGAACCCTTAACCACAGATGAAATAATTTCTCTGTTAATGCCTTAACCTTATGTCACTTACATGACTCATATAAAAACTTGTAGCATACTAATATTTTAGATGCATTATGAAAGTATTATTGTGTATTTCTTTTACTTTATTCATTAGAAAATATTGTTATGTAGCCAAGTTAACTTCACAACAAGTCCTGTTTACTTTTCTATTAACAGAAGCTTTTAGGGATTATTTTGTAAATAAGGACCTGATTCTCTTTGCTGTTGTCTCTTGCTGATTTAATTCTCTGAGAGACAGTGAAAATAATTAGTTCCTAAGAGAGTGAAACCAAAAGAGTCACACCTGCGCACATGATATCATCCATGGAAGCTGCTTTAAAAATTGCTCACTAGAGGACGGGCTCAAAAGCATGATTAATAGTGATTTTGGGTTTTTTTAGTACATGAATGTCTAACTCAGGTTTGTTCAAGATTTCCCTTTCTCCTGAAGTTACAGTTAATAAGGTACTTCTGTCAGAAGGCAGCTCTGGTGCTGCAGAAGAGCTGCATTTACTACATCTGAGGGGGAGGTGAGATTTGTATGCTGTGATTCATGGTGTGACTCTTGGGGATGGTGCTGAGCAGGGCTAGGAGCTGGACTCGATGATCCTTGTGGGTGCCTTCCAACTCAGCTTATTCTGTGATCCTGTGATTCTGTGATTCCTGACTGGCACAGTGTGGAGGGGGACACACTCCACAGGACAAGGCAAATCCATTTTTTTTTTCCCCTGAGGGCTCAAAGTACATGTGCTGTGTATGTGGGCGATGAAGTTCAGGCCAGTGGCTGAGTGTAGGCACTCACTGTGTGCTGAACTCACAGGCTGCCCCTGGAGCTTATGCAGGCTCCATCCTTGGAGGAATTCTGAAGATAAGTGGGCAATATGCTGAGAAACCTGGCATGATCTTGGAGCTGACCCTGCTGTGTGGGGGAGACCTTCTGAGCTGGCTTCCAGTCCAGATTGTGCTCTGGTCCTGTTTAGTGACCGGCAGCCGATTGCTGCTCAGCCGTCCTGCGGCACTAGCACAGTTCCTACCTGAGGGCAGGACCCTGTGTTCACACAGACAGAGGGGTTCTCCTGCGAAATCCTGGCACACAGCTTCAGCCATGGCACCACTGGGAGTGTGGAGCACACCGGCTGTCCAATGTGAATTTCAACTTAAATACAGCCTCTTACTAATGGTTGGTAAGTAAAGTAAATGGTTTACATTAAAGTAAATGGTTGGTGTTGGCACTATGCTGCTGAGAAATGAACTGGATCTTAGTATGACTTGGAAAAATCTCAGGATTTTCCAAGATGCTGACAGACTGTCATAGATCTGACAGGTTATTTTTCCCAACAGACAGTGCTGGAAAATTATTTTTGGCTTTATTTTCTTTTAATCCCATTCTTAGTAATTGAAAGCAGTAGGACACAATTTGTTCTATATTTCATCTAGCAAACTCTCACACATTGGTTATCAGTGCATTGGGTTACTCAAATCTAACTGGTTGCACTTAGAATTTTTTTTTTTTAATAAATTGTCAGACATAAATATGATTCCACAACGAGTTGATTTAAATTGTATTTTGTTGGAAATAAATATTCAGAAGTGGTTTTTCCACTTGGCTCACAGATGAATATAAATATGGTTCTCTTGCAAAGTGTTCTTTGCCTCAGGCCCTGTTTTTTATAATATTACACTTACAATATAAATAATTCAACAGGTAGACATATCAATAGATGCTGACAGTTTTGGCCATCAGTCACAAAGAGAAGAAAATAAATTCTTTATTTAAATAAGGCATTTCAAAACATGGGACTTTTATTTATGTTTAGGGATCAGGTGGCATTCAGGTGATAAGGTTCTCTCCTTTTATGAATTCCACTGAAATTTCCCTTTTTTACCTTACAGAGAGTTCCTAAGTTAAGTTAAATTGAGCAAGAAGTGCTTTGCATTAATTTGCTTTAAAGCATCATCTGTATATCAGATTCTATGAAGTAGCTACATCTCCATCATAGCTTTTTTTTTTAATAACATGATGTAGATAATAGAATGAATGCATTACTTACATGTTCTTGAATTGTTACATTACATTACTTACATTGTTCTTGAATGACAAAGTTTGTGTGAAAGCCTTTTTTTTTTTTTTTTAAGTTTTTGTAAATAGGAATTTACTTTTTATTTCTTGGCATTTTTCTTGTTTGTCTTGAATAAGTAAATATCCAGCCTCATACAGACAGGTTCAACACATATCTGTAAGCAGAAATTTTCCAGGATGCAGATAAGCAACAGTTTAAGTCACTCCATGTGCTGATGGTGTGCTCACTGGAAAATCACATATATTTGAAAATATAACATGAAATGGTTTAAAAGTATTGGGAAGTATAGATAACAGTACCTTTGCATCTATTTCGACTTCAGTATAGCTGAAGTATAAGGGGAGAGATCCTAAAGGACAAAGGGTATTGCAAACTTGGTGATGTCTTCACATCAAAAGTGGTCTGAAGAAGCTTCATTCTGTGCAGCACCTCATACGAAGTCTGCTGGAGTTCATAACAGATCCTTAAAATTTCTGTGGATTTCACTTCAAGCTTGTGAACCATAAGGAGTACACTAGATCTGGGGATTTGCATGTTGAGTTGCAGGTCTGTAATCTACGAATAGCTTTCACTTTATGGTTGGCAAAATATTTACAGAAATTGCCAATGTCTGCAAGCACACTTTGATGCTTTGCCACGGAAATATACTTAATGCCACATGTTAGATTTTTTTTGTTAGCTTTCATGGATTATTTGTTCACAGAAGATAGGGCATATCATCCCATTTTTGTAAGAAACTGAACCCTTACTGACATTCATAGGAGTAAAAGTCACTCAGTACTTTATGACACTCAGTATCTTGCAATATCACAGTTTATGTTGTTGGAATAAAATATGACAGGATAAATTGAAGGGGATTTAAACAGTGTATGCCATTACCAGTTCTTGTGTTGGAAAGACGAGTGGTGAGCTAAGCTTAATGCAAGGAAGCCAAAGCTTGGTATCAAGCACAGCTGTTAGTAGTTCTGATGATAAGGCTGTCCAAAGAATGGCAATTCTCACTGGCAAATACTTGCCTGCTTGTCAGAGACTTGCTGCTTGACTAAGTTATCTAGCAGTGTTCGTGGCCAGGGTGAAAAATGTTAGACTCAGGATCATCACTGCATATGTTTCTTTCAGAGATTTAAGGATTGGAATTTAAAGGACTAGTATGGTGTTGTCATAGAAGTTAATCAGGAAGAGAAAGTCAGGGTTGGGAATACAATACGTAGGAGAAGTCCGTGGTTTTAATTACATATAATTGCAGTGTGATGTACTGTGTACTACAGCTGGTACATGACATTCTCAAGCAATAGGCAATATTTATGTATTTACATATATTTTGGGTTGCTTATTTACTGGCTTCTTGAAGCTTGTGGATATTTCCCAATATAAGTATTCTGTAATGTTGTAATAGCAGAATACACATTTAACTTGTTAACTAATAGAATTTACATTTTATTTGAAAAATTGAAACTCTGCATAAGTCATATCATAATTTTGTAAAGGTCTTTATCTGAACTGTGGGAGCCAAACACAGATCAAACACTAGAATTCTTTATTTTGCTGAGTAGGGTATTTTGGTGTTTGAAATTTGTGAAGTTTTGCTAATGTGTTGAATTATATATTTGAATCAAAATAACAAAAAAAAAAAATATTCAAACCACAAACAGCTCCCCAAAAGCCACTTTCTGATAACTCTGAGACCTAAACTGCATGCATGGGCAAAAAGAAATTTAGAGATTTGGGGAACACTTCTTCTGTGTCTGAAGAGTATAGTAAGTTCAGCTGTTCAGAAAGTCCTTGCAAGAAAGCAGACAAAAAGGTGAATTACCACAAATCCACTACTGTTAATGTGGATTGTCATATGGTTTGTACCAAATTTTCAAATTTACGCATCAGAAATCATGCTGGATGTAATACGAAGGATGGTAGCTGGCATAGCAGAGAACAAAGTATTTTCCTCTTCTATAGATTTTCTGGAGAGTTGGGATAAACAAAGCGTCTCTCTTACATCCCCTACTACAACATGAGAGAGATGCCTTTCTACCTCAGAGTGGTATTGAAAGGATAAATATGTGCTGGATGATGTGCTCAGAAGTGACGCAACATTTTGCTGTATTTATAGCATGGCTTTTGCAAAGCCTTTTGCTTTTGACTTGGGTAGGATAGTGCCATTCTAATACAGATAAATGCTAATAATTTATTAAAGTTCATGGATACAGTTTTTTTGAAGACTTCAGCTTCTTGCCTTCACATCAGTGTGCATATTAAAAAAAATAAATAATTTTTTTTGCCACAGCTGTGAAATAACTTGTGGCTGGGAGCCACACTGGTTGCTTTACAAGGAGGAACAATGCCTCAGGGGTTTCTGTGCATCACATGTATGTTTTTTGAAATCTGTTTCTGGAACTACTGCTGTGCTATATTTCTATGACTAAAGAAGGGTAAAAAGAAAACATGACAGAAGTCTGCAGAGCTATTGGAAACCCACTGGAGTGTAAAGGATCAGAGTATTGTATGGATATCCCTATACCAATATCATGTTATGAGTTATGGATCTCATTTGGGAGTAAAATGTGCCTACGCGGGTCATTTAGCAACCTTAATCTCATTTTATAAGAGAGTAATTTATAAATGTCACAATCTTTGAAGAAATGAAATTGCTTTGTATATACTTTGTTTATACAGGGTTCACTCACAGCCAAAGCATTGCATGTATTGTAATTTATTAGTGTTCTGTTCATCATTCTCTCTAATTTAAAGCCTATAACTGACCATTGCCAACAGTCTTTACAGGGTTAAGAAGGAAAGTCTGAAAATGGTGTGTATGTGTATATATATATATATATATTATATATATATTTATTTTTTTTTCAGTACCTTCTTCGAGTTGTTTCAGGCTCTGGATTTCTCTGAATACTTCTTCTCAAAGCTCATGCAATCTTGTAATTTATTGACAGGTACAGCAGATTTCAAGTGCATTGCAAGTACTTTGCCTTCATTTCCTTAAGGTCACACAAAGCTGTAAACGTCAGAACGAATTTGATTGCATACATGCTGTTTATGTTTTAAATATTCTTAGCAGCAATCTATTTCAGTGGCAATAGCCAAATGCTCATGATTCTAAATGTGTAATTCTTAGCATTCTATGACATATTCAAAACTCATGGAGGGCGTATAATACCCACTGTTTTTACAAGTGTCATAATACTTGGAACACTTTTTTTTTTTTCAGTTATTTAAAGGCTTCCACCATTAAATGTATTTCCTATTATTGATGTTTAGGCTGTATATTCAGTAACCAACTCTTTACAATTACTAGGAGTTTTTTGTTTCTAATTGACACATATTTTTCTAAATACTTATAAAAAATTTAAAAAAATAAATTCTTAATTTTTAGTTCATTCCTTTCAATTGCTTTGTTAACATTTGGAATAATGCTAAATATTGTATCCTTACATGGGGTTGAGCAATGTCAAAGCAACTCTAAGTTAACAATTTCATGCTGCTGAAGCATTGTCTTACACAGCAGATAACTAAGCAAAGCATGTGTATTACTCTGCTTATTTAATTTCAGTCACAATTTCCTCTCTGGAAAACAATATATTTCTGATTTTCATATTTCCTATTGCTGTAGCTGCTGCTGTTCCTTTTTAAAATATTATCATTTGTATTGTATTGTCTGGTTAAAGTCAGGCTTTGTCACTAGCAATCTTTTGCACCTATATACTTTAATAGTATCCCTCAGTCATTCATGATTTTATTATCCATTAAAAATTGCAGCCTCTTTTCTTTATCCACTTGCAAGCTGCTGTGTCTATCATTCATCCCCATTCTTTTGAAAAAGGCTGAAAACTAGGTGTGTTTCCATCTTTCCCGTGACTGGAGAGAAAGATCACACAAGTATCTGCTCTTGGGTCAATACTGCTTGCTTTTGGGGAAATGGGCAGCAATTAGCCAGGTGCATAAACATCCATTTTAGTGGGGCCACACAGATGAAATGTAGAGCTGAAGATCTTCAGTGGAAACCTGATTGTATTTCTCTAAAGTGTGGCAGGAGTGCCAAGGAGTGTTTGGAAACATGCAGGTAGCATAACACCTGGATTATGAGGCCCCTTCTCTGTTCTTACAGTTTTCTACACTCAGGCTTTTTTTATATTTCTCTCAGAGAGGAGGTGAATATATCCAGTAAACCAAAAAATGTGTTTATGTCCATGTGGGTGTATATAAAATCTTGAATCTGTCATTGGTTTCCAAAGAAGAAAAGAATTTTCCATAGAAACCCTGATAGTAATAAGAGTGAAGATTGTGATTTCTTTACAGAAAGCTATAGAACTATGTAAGCATAAATCTGTGTTAAAGATTAAAAAGACCATTTTGGATTCTGCAACTGCAATAACAGTGTTTGCTTTGGATCAAAACAATTCTATATTAAAGGGGCATTTTGGTGGTTTTTAGGCTTCTAGTTTTTAAAAGCAAAATCTTTGCTTTTTTGTGTAACAGCTTAATTTTTACACCTGTAATTTCTGAAAAAATAAAAGAGAAAACTCACTGCTATTTTCCTAATTCAGGCTCTGACAAGAAATATGATGACACGTGATTTGGACCTTGCACAGAAGAAAAGAGAGACAAAGAAATCATGAAAGTAGCTTGAGCTTAGTAACTGGCTTTGGCTTGGCTGTGTCCATTGGTGGGGATCAATAATGCCAAGAGGATTTTTTCTGTCTTCCTGTTTTCTGCCTATCTCAGCATTCATAGGCATCACTTTATGCATTTCCTTCTTCACTTGTAGGTAATCAGATCAAGTAATATAGTTATGCTATATGCTATGCTTTGATCTGTAGAGCCAAAGTGCTCAGAAAAAAGAGTAAAGGTGGATCTTCCTCTGCTTATGGCTTCATTTCAGTATTACTCAGGTGTGTCGCACAACATAAAAAGTGAGTGTCAGTAACAATTACTGTCTCTGCTTCCAAAATAGTAACAGACCTATACAATTCTTTTGATTTCCCTGGGGACAGTAGCTTTTACAATTTTCTGGGAAGGTTGATATTTTTTTCTCTTTTTTGGGAGTCAGTTCCAGCCCTGAGTGTGATGTCAAAAAAGAGTTCTAATGCTTTTATGAATTTCACTGTTGAAAATGATAGCCCTATTGCTGTAGTGGGATACAGGTGTTCTGGAGGATCACATGAAGTTGATTTCATGACATTCAGCTTTTAAAGAAGAGATTTTGATTCTATGCAATTTAACTCATCATTTAACAGGACAAGCAGGTAGTGATGTACTTAATCACATGCTATTGATTGCTCTGTTCTGACTGAATTAGTTCCTTTAAAGATTAGAAGCATCATAAAGAGACAGGTGGATTGTAAAGGGTATTGAAACTATCTAAATAATATGGAGGCTTTACATTTGAGGGCATTGAAGCTCAGCTTTTATTTGACGACATCAAATCCAACCTTTAAACCTAGGAAAGTGGAAGCTATTTTTATTGTAGTGGTTCCAGTTAGATATTCAGAAGCAGACATAAATTCAAGTAACCAGCCTAGTTACTGAAGGTCTTCATGATCTCAGGGCAGACATTTATTGTGGGGAGTGCTATTATGGAAGAATTTGTGCGCTTCCATCTACTTTTCTCCTTGCCAGCATCATTTTAATCTTTGTACGATTCAGTTCTTCAGGAGGCTGAACTAGCCATGAGAAGTATATTGACCAGGAAACAGATTTCTGTGAGCCATGCTAGGCTTTATTCGTGTGTGGCTGTTGGAGACAGTGTTTCATACTCAGGAAAGCCAGTTGCCTCACTCAGCCTGGCAAAGGCAAGAGTTTCCAGTAGGAACCAGGACATTGCAGTCTTGGACAATTCTGCAGTGCAGCATCCTCTTCCTAGGTTTTCATGTGGATGAGCTGAAAGAGAGGAAAATCATGCTCCATTAGGGGGCTTATAATAGTCCATTAGAAAGCTTATACTTACTGTATTATTCTTGATGGGACAATGCATTTTGGTTCAGTGAGGGAGCTGAAGGGACTTTTATCTCTCCCAATCAATTAATGATAGCCCCTGAGCTGTAATACAGTGCTTGTAGATCTCTTACTCTGGCAAACTCCTGGCATGCCACTGAAGGCTCCAAGACAGACTAGTGCAGAAGCTATTTGCACCAAATTCATGGTTACTGTTCAACTCCCCTGTTAGATGCTGCTTGATTCCTTCTGTGAACTGCCAAAGAAGCATGGAAGTCTTGAATGCAGAGTGAAGAATTTAAGCAATTCTGTGGATGAGTTTCATATGTACTGAGGGCATATGCAAAATGATTTTGAGCATGACAAGGTTGGCTGAATTAAGAATTCTGAATTAATTTATCATCTGTCTGATTCCTCTTACAGACTTGGAATGTTTGCTTTTTCATAGCAAATAATTGTAGCTGCCACAGCTTTACTGTTTTATTTTCAATCCACCATGGCTAGTCAGAAAAAAAATAATCATCACATTCTTTCCCTTTTCTTATTTATGTCTATGTCTTTGGCTCAGAGAGTATGTTGCAACAAAGAACTCCACTGAGTCACAGCAACATGATGGTTGCCTCATCACAGTGTGACACAACATTTTGTGAAAGCACAGGTGGTATGGTGCCTGCTTATTTTGAATACCACCTGGCAAAGAAGCCATTTCTAACATTTCAGTTACTGCAATCCAGTGTTTCATACTGGAATAAAAACAAAGTGCAGCCTAGTGCAGAGAGTGTCCAAGGAGCCAACATCAACAGCAGGAGAAAAATCAAGCATGGAAAGCAATGAGTTAAACACAAGGAGGCAAAACATGCGCACATTGATTACGCTTCAAAATATGTCCCTATTCTACACCATGGCTTGTTTTGTAAAATACAGGTTGTGTATCTTGTGTTTATTTCTTAAAATGATAATAAAATAAAGAACTAGACACTTGATAGGCCCTGGCTGATTGTGAATCTATTGATACATGTCTGTGCTGCTCACAATGCTCACTTCTGCTTCCCTGTCCCTCTGCTCCCCAAATCTTTGCTGGTGGTCATATGCTGGAGACGTGGAAGGTTTGAACAAATGTCAGAAACCCAGACTTCTCTCTTGGACACACAAAGCTTTATGATTTACTGCTCTAAGGGCACCCTCTGGCCAGGAGTTGCTGCTAGACAAAATGTCTATTATCTACTCATCAGACCAGGAACTGTACACATTTAAAAACGCCTCCTGCTTGTCAAGGCACATCCTCCTGTACTATGGGATTCAAATAGCAGTCATAGCCACTTTAAAGAAATTAATTATTTTTTTGAGAACAGGTAATCTATTCTAGGATTTTTACTTGCTATTATTGTTAAGAATGTTTCTGAATTTTCACTGCAGAGACATTTCATATTTTGATGGAAAATAATTTTTATCTGTCTGAAATTTTGTGCTAGCTCAGCTATTATTTAGACATCTAAATAAACAGATTTGTTTTATCAAAATATTCATCATACTAAATTTAGCATACTATAAAAGTAGAAACCATTGCACCAGGACTTGGTTTTCATCACTTCTGGAAATATGGCACTTATATTTGAATTAGGAAGGTGACTCTGAACAATCATGTTTTAAAAACTGGAAGTTTAGTGCATTATAATATGTAGTTCAGAGCTCCTGTGTCAAGAAGACACCATCTTAAAACAATCTACTCTACCAGCAAGCATGTCTTTTTCTATGGCTGTTTTTATTGCAATGGCCTTGCTTTTTGTTTCTTTGTTTGTTTTGTTGTTTTTTCTTGGGGGGGTGGGTTTTTTTGGGGTTTTTGGGGACTTTTTTTTGTTGTTGTTGTTTTTAACATTAGAAAACTGGTTGCTCCTGTACTTGAAATAGATTTTTTTTCTACCTCTTTCTAAGCTGTGTCAAATGTTCTACATTACAACCTGTGCTGTCAAAACATCATCAGTGTCTTGACACAGTTTTAAAGTGGGAAATCTCAGCCGCTGAATGCAGATTGGCAGTGCAAGTAATGCTATCTGGGGACAAAGAAGTTAAAGAGACAGGTTGAGGGGTTTCAGTAAGACATAATTCTGAGCTGGGTTCAAAGATAAAAATGAGGAAGTTAATTGGTTTCCTAGGTGCTAGCTGATACTTGCTAGTTGGCTTGGATTGAGGGGTCTTTGAATTGTTGTCAGCAGACTTCAGGAAGTGTTTGAGGCTAGAGTAAGTGCCACAAAGTTGTCCTGTGGAAGCAGTCAGATTTGTCTTTGCTGACATCTCCACTGGCTCTAATATAGCACAGCAGACACTTTAGGTCTTAAGTGGTATCCCAGAGACTCAAACTCAATCGTGCTTCTGCCTGAAATGAAAAAAAAAACATGGAGTAAGACATAGAGGTAAGAAAGACAAAGATCCAAATATGCTTAAGAGGGTCTAGCAATGACTTCTGGAGGCTTTTCATAGTGTGCTGTGAAAGTTGCTGTTTTTTGCATTTCAACTATGATGGAACAGAAAGAGATACCAAGAGAAGAAAAGCCAAATTAAATAGTCACAGGTACAAAATGATAGAATAACACTTTGCCTTTACAAGTCTCACAGGCTAGCAAATAAGGTCGTCATTCCAGGAACCATGAAAATGAGGTTTAAGCTTAGACCAAATCTACCTGGAAACACAGTGACATCCTAATTACAGCAATATATCATAGTTACAGGAAAACAGCTTAATTTTCATCATTAAGTAATAGAAGATGGGCTTTGTCCTGCAGCAGTGTTTTTCTGGCAATGACTCATCCTCAGCTCTCAGATGCAGGCACAAAGGACATCCCAGAAGTGGCATCTTTAGAGAAGCTAAGGAAGATTTAGCACAAAAGGGCTGACTGCTTGCTAAAGTTTATTGACATCTTTCAGCTTGTATAAATGTTATCTTTTTGACGAGTTAATAAACATCTCATGTCTTTCTTTCCTGTAGTGCTTGTATTACATTAATTTGGTTTATTTGCCCTGTTCTGCAATTAATGTTTTAGGTAATTGTCTTCTGTGGATTGCTTCATTTCATTCCAGAACTCATTTGGTGAATGGTTCTCTCGTTTGAGAGTCATAACTTCTCTTCTGCCTATAACTCAGTCCCTCCTCTGGCAGTAGGCACTCTGCTTAGTGGTCCAGGAGAAACATCGAGGTTTTACAGAAATACTTTGGCCCAGGCTGGTTAGGAACTGCTAGTTAGACTTGAAAAAATATTTTTTCATAGCCTTCTTAAGCTCCTTCTTTGCAAGTGCTAGCTATGTAGATTTGTAGTGCTGAAGCAGGTCAAAGGGCTGTGCCAAGTAAGTGTAGGAAGGTGTGGGAACATTGCTTTAGAAATATTGAGTCAGACAGAGTAGTGAGAGCTGACAGTGTGTGCCAGAAGTAAAAGGAAGGTAACTCAACACAAAAAGTCCGTCTGCTTAACGTGATTGCTGGCTGCTGGCCTTGGTTTGCTGTGGCTGAGGAAATTAGCCTAATAAGCACATAGTGTTTGCCTCAATGTGCTTAAGACAAGCACATGATATGATGGATTTCTGTCAGAAATAGTCTGTAGCTTCAAAATCTTTCATTATTTCTGCTCTAAGAACCTAAAAATTAGAAAGTCACCCTGTACAAGCATTTTGAAGAAGTAAAGAAGAGGAACGTGCAGTGGTAGTAATTATCTTGTTTATGTTTATTAATATTTTATTTTTTTTAAAGGGATCCTGGCCCATATGTAAGGAGTTGTGTGTATAAGAGCTTGATCTGCCATTGAACATGCCATGGAGATTGCTGGTTCAACCCTTTAAGGCCTTCCAGCCCTTTGTTTTTCATATAAACTACCAAAATGAAGTGTCAGTCAAATGGAATAGATATGTCAAATTTTGTTGGTTTTCCTGCCCTTTTCATGAGGGAAAAAAAGTGAAATCCTTGGATGTTTTACTTGTTTTATCATTTTAGCAGCTGGGATTGCTTAATCACACAGCCATACTTTACT
This sequence comes from Parus major, assembly GCF_001522545.3. NCBI lineage: Eukaryota > Metazoa > Chordata > Aves > Passeriformes > Paridae > Parus > Parus major. The sequence goes on from NC_031768.1 coordinate 37,300,698, forward strand.
AGAGTCTCCATATGGCATATGAATGTAGGAAAAGCAAACTATACATCACATGCTTTCTCCCCTGTAATTTATAGACTAGAATATAATAGAGAGGGTCAAAAGGATTCAATGGAATAGACTATTTCAGTTGGAAGGGACCTACAACCACCATCTATCTAGTCCTGGGGGCTGACCAAAAGCTAAAGCATGTTGTTAGGTGCATTGTTCAAATGTCTCTAAAAACACTGACAGTCTTGGGGCATCAACCACTTCTCTGGGAATCTCATTCCAGAGTCTGAGCACCCTGTCAGTAAAGAAGTGCTTCCTGGTGTCCAGTCCAAACTTCCATATGCACAGCTGTGAACCATTGCCGTGTGTCCTGTTACTGAGTACCAGGGAGGAGAGATCAGCACCTCCCTCTCCATTTCACCTCCACGGGAAACTGTAGCATGCAATGAAATCTTCCTTCAGCCTCCTTTTCTCCAAAACAGACCAGCCTATGAGGGCTTTAGCCTTCCAGCCCTGTTTCTCCAGCTTTATTGCCCTCCTCTGGAAGCATTCTGTGGCCTTCACATCCTTCTTAATCTGTGGGACCCTAGGCTTGGCTTTGATTTATTTTCATTTCCCAAAGGTTGCATCTTTCAGTTTCTTTTCTTTCATCACCTTCCCTTCACTCCTCCGTTCTCTCCTTGTTCTAACTATTTTATTTTATTGTATAGATGTGGCTACACTCATTTTTACGCAGTAGCTGTTGATCTAGTGTTACTGGAAGGTGAGAAGCTGAAACAATGAGCAGTGCGTCACTGGTAGCTTTGACCTCATTTCTTTCTAATTCTTTTCTTTTGGTCTGAGTAAAAATCGCTCGGAGTTTGAAGAGGGCACACCTGTGTACTTTCTCAACCTACTTGCACATGTGAAGGTGGCTGAGGAAGTCTCTGGACTTGGCTTCCAGTTCCCACCTTCCCACCTCAGCTTGTGACTGTTCAGGTACACGTAGTCTGCAGATCCATTCTCCATACGAAGACTGGGAAATATTCTGTGTTAAAGATAATTTTTCAGAAAAAAGTGCACAACAGATGCATCTAAAAGCTATGGCAGTACAGGGACCTAAAGGCAAAGTAGGCTTTGGTATTTCTTAAAATGACTTTGCCTCTAAGAACAAGTGTTTGTGAAACTATGTCCTGACATGGAGAAACACACACACACATAGACAGATGTCCCTCGTGCAGTAATGCAGGGACTGTACAGTTCCCTACCACCCCTTTTTCCACACATCCTGCTTTGAGGCTTTCTAGCCAGCTTCAGTATTCCTCCTTGGAAACCAGCGTTTTTAAAGAGACTACGGAGTGATAAGAAGTAGCAGGACTTAATGCTGTTACCCAGGGAGAGAAAAGTCTTTGGAAAAACGTTCCTAGAATTTTTTTCATAACATTGTAAAGCATTTGTTTAATAAGAACTTTTTTCATCTATGATAATCTTTTTCCTTCTGTTTGGACTTGCACTTCAATATCTGTCCTTGAGACCTTTCCATTCATTGTTTCCTTTAATCTAGGACTTTATGTTCCAAAGCTACTAATGTCAAAATAGGTCAAAATAATATTAATCATCTTCCCAGATACTATTGCAGTGACATATAGATAGTTTTTTAAGAATAGCTCCCTGCATGAAGGAGGTAAAAGAGCTGAGATGACCTTTTCTATTATTGCTGTTTGTTTTTCTTTGGTGATTGTTGAATATTTGTACACTTAGCAGGGTTGTCTGGTTTCTAAAACAGTTTCTTCATGTATGAAATGAAACCTTTTTTATGCCTTTTTAATATTTTTTCCTTAAAAGAGAATTAATAAAGCATGTCATGAATTAAGAGCAAATTAAATTGTATTTGTGGTAGAGTCATTAATAGTAGGAATACAGTATCTGTATTCCACAATAAAAAAAAAAAAGGAGAAGAAATGCAAAGACATTCAGCTTTTAGACAATGTTTTCTGCTGTGTATTCTCAGATCACATGCAGACTCATAGCAGGTTTTTGTGCAAGTTGATGGCAAGAGATCATTAGGCAAAAGTAATGTATCACCTTCGTATTTTGCTTTGGTCACCTGAAGCATGTGTTGACAGAGAGAACTGTAAAATGTATTCCCCTCTGTGGTTTTTCCTTCCTTCCTTCCTTCCATTTTCTTTTTATCAATTTCACTGATAGAAAATCATGTCTCATTGGAAATCCTCACAATTTCTTAAAAATCTGCCTTAAAAACTGCCTGTGTTAATAAAAAAGAAATATCTATCTTAGCTGTTGATAAAGTGGTTTTTAAAAGTGTTTTTCACTGTGATACCTAGATGCTGAAACTTGATTAGGAACATTATGAAGATTCATTGACTTTTGGAAGTGACAATAATGGGTTTGAATGCCGTGAGATAGCATGATTTCATGAGATTTACAGAGAGTCACAAATGTAAGTCACTTGAGAAACAATTTAGAAAGGAATTATTTTGGAGCATTTGATATCAAGCTACTCATGTTTATAGAATTTTACTGATTAGCAGAACTCAAATCCCCAAGATATGAAGTACTGAAGATGTGGTATTTTTAGTATATAACCATGAACAAGGGAAGTATGGAAAAAACCCAAACTGACAGTAGTACTACTTTGAAATTTTGACTATTAGCTCTTTTTTCCACTCTATGCTCCAAGTCTGTGAGATCAAAGATTGGCTGTGGGTTTCAGAACAGCAGGACCTTTCTGGCACTTTAGAGAAGGTCCTTCAGTTACCTGCAGAACCAGAGCCTGAAATTCTTCCCGAGATGGAGCTAGTCAGTTGAGGGATCATGGTCGCACATGGGATGCGCTGCAGAGTCCTTACTCTGCTGAAGTCACCATCAGAAGAATCCCCATGCATGTCAGTGGCTGTTGGGGTTAAAAACTCACCAAAATACCTGACAATGGGATTGAGTCCCAGTGCTGGCCACAGTGTTTATTGTTGTTAATCTAGGTTAACTATAAATAATGCTTGTCTTTTCAGAAAGACTAAAATCTGTTCAGTGTGAAGAATTAACTGCAAAATCCCTTGCTGCTCAACAGAAGGAGAGAGAAAAAACACCACACGCAATATTTAATATAATGTTTTTATGATTAGCATTGCAAATTTAATTAATTTCTTTGTAATGATTAATAAAGTTAAAATATTCTTTAGGTTTTGAGAGACTATTCTTTCTGTTTCTTGTTTCTATCAATGCTCAGGCCAGGTAAATATTTTTAAGATCAAATTATGGTGTCAGAGAGGCATAAAGCAGTACTTTTAAGTATGGGGTTTCATTAGTACTCTTGCCAGAGCTTAAGCTTTCCAACTTTGTTATTCTCAAATTTAAATCCACATTTGGATATAGATTCTAGTGACAGAAGTGACTGTGTATACTGCACACACATACAGATCTATTTAAGCTCACATTAACGTAGTTTAAGAGATGTAGAGACCTCCTTTTTTATCTACGTTCTGTCCATGCATCACTGGTGCATAATCTTTTATATTGTCAGGCATGAGTAAGTCTGCTAGAAATGGTTAATGCCAGAAGAGGCTCTCAAAAGAAGTGTTTTAGTAGATTTATTGCACTGTGTATTGTGTGCTCTTTTGGTTTCAGAGGGGATGTATCATGGTAAAATGCAGTGATTGTGTCCTTGTGTCTTTAGAACTGGGATAACTTAGGGGATAGGAGCTAAATGGATGACAGAAAAAGCAGCTGTTGATAGAAGAAGATTTTGCAGGAAAAAAAATCACCTCTGCTGGCCCTGAATTAGGGCATTGTCTGTTAGTACAAAATTCCATTAAGTATTTAAAATTATTTGGTGTAGTAGAGAGTTCAGGTTCGAGGGTTTTTTTCCCCCAAAATGCGATCAATCTGGCCATGTAAACAACTTCGTAGTCAAAAAATGAATGGACTCAATGCATTGTTGTGATGTCTTTGTTTATTTCATCCAAATGTGTTCTATAACTTCTGCATTTTTGAAGTAAATTTCCAAATTTTTTTTTTCAGTCTATCTATATATAGTTGGGTTTTTCTCCCTCTCAGGTTCTCTCTTGTTCTGTCAGGGTAACTAAGGCTTACATTAAGATCCAACATAAATTAATCTTATTTTATTGGACTATGAAATCTCTGATTTTTCATGAATTATTTGTCTGTAATTTTGCCTCTGTTAGTTTAAATGGGAATAAAGATGAGACTCAGCTATTCAAGTTTTTAATCATTGGGAAATGATAGATACAGCGAATATCATCTTGTTTCACCATTATTTTTTGACTTTCAGAGGTGTAAGAAATAAAATAAATTAAAATTCTAGTTATGGACATTTTCTAATATTTGTAATAAGGCATAGGAATTTATATGATGTAATTTATATGATATAATTAAGTTTCAGTCCTAGAAGAAACTTCATAAGGTTTACTGGAAACAATTAAAATTTTATCCCATAAGCAATAAACAAATTTGCCCTTGAACTGGTTTGCAATGAAGTCTAAATTAAATAATAATAAAAAAACCCCTACATTCTTGATGACTTTCCAAAGCACTTATCTGAAAAGGAAGGGGAAAGAGACCTTTTTTTTTTGAGATGAAATATAAATTATGTGAGGAAATGTTATTCCCAGGCAATTACAGAATTTCATCTAGAAATTCCATACCGAAATTTCAGTTCCTTAAAAGATAAATAAACGAAACAGGACATTAGAGTCAGGCATGGATATTTCAGGCATTATTTTAAAGGCTGTCTGATGCCTATAATTCTTTCTCTCCAGGAATTAACTCCCACTGCTCTCGCTCCAGGTGGAATGAAACCTTTCCTTCATTAGGAGGAGCTTGTTGGTTGTCAGCACTGTCATTACCTGCACATACTGAGGACTGTTAAAAACAAACCATGCTTTTTTTTCCATGGCTGCTGCCCCCTGGTTACACTAATATTGCTTTACCAGGGGTTTCTATAAGTATTAAAGCAAGGAAGGTTTTCTCCAAAAAACAAACATGTAATGTATTTATATATTAATTTGGACTTCAGCAGGAAAGTCTGTTAATGTTCAAAATTGAAAATTAAATTAAAAATTAATCTAGTGTTTAATAGTTGAATTGCTGATTTTTCTAGTGCCCACCTGTGAACAAAAGAAGTAGCCAGCAGTTGTTCTTTTGGCAAAGACATTGGAGGTGTGCTGAAGTCAAAATAAGAAAAGGATTTTTAATGCCATTTTGTAAGTTTTGCTTTTGAACAGAGGTGTGAGGGGAAAACAGCTGTTAACTGGTGAAAGGCAAAGAAAATATTTTCAAAGGTGAAAAACCAGGATAATATTTGGGAAGTGAAAACAGGAGTTTTGAAGCATTGATGTGATTGAACAGGGTACATTTACAAGCTCAGTTTTTCACCTTCCATCATCTTACCAGCAGCTTTCCGCTGCCTGCCTGGCTGATGGCTGATGTCTAGGCCAATAGAGAGATCTTGAGAAAATCTGCCTCTTCTGTCTTGGCTGCACAGAGCTGTGTGATGTTGGTGATGGAAAGCAGAAGAATTTGCATAGCTGTCTGTCCAGTGTCTGCCAAAAATTTTACTGGCTCCCAGTGGCCATCTGAAGGGCTGTGAATTTCTAATGAGGTTTATCCAGATCTTCTTCCCTCCTATTTTTTTTGCATTGCTGCAGGAGATACACAAGAAACATGGAAGAAAGAGATGTTTTTTTCCTGTAGTAGGGAGGATTTCCTGGTACAGGGTGTAAAACAATGTTGGAAAAATGTGGGGAAGCTGGTCTTTTCGCAAAAGGAATGAGGCTGAGCTACCAGCACAGCACTACAGGTCTTGAGGCTGTGCCAGCTACCAGCACAATTACAAGTTGGTCTTGTGGCCATGCTTGTTCTATTTTCAATGCAGGCTTTTATAATCTATCACCATGCTGAAGGGTTTTTTCCATTCTTTTGTTTTTATGGAGAAACAGGAAGGGAAGAATAAGTTGGATTGTATCTCTTCCAACTTCATTTCTATAGTAAAAAGATTGTACAGAATGTCCTAAGAATAATAAGCGTATACACCTTAGAAGTGTAAATACAATTTATATCAGCAAAGCAAAGGGATATTTTGAGTAGATAGACTAGACTAGACTAGAATTTGAATAGAATAGAATAGAATAGAATAGAATAGAATAGAATAGAATAGAATAGAATAGAATAGAATAGAATAGAATAGAATAGAATATTTCAGTTGGAAGGGACCTACAACAATCATCTAGTCCAACTGCCTGACTGATTCAGAGATGACCAAAAGTTAAAGTACGCTGCTAAAGGCAATTGTACAAGAGCCTCTTATACACTTATACACATTGGGAATCAACCACCCCTACAGGAAGCTATTCCAGTTTTCAGCCACCCTGTTGGCAAAGAAATGCTTTTAGTTTTCAGCCTAATTTTGCCATTTGAACTGTGGTGTTGGGCTTCCATGGGAGGTGGGCTGCTGCATCAGTGACATAGGTTGTCCTCAGTTCAGAGCTGGGGTGTCCTGCTCTGCTCCTATGAAAAAGTATTTGAGCTCAGGCCTTGATTCAAGAGGTTCAGGGCTCTGTGAGCTGACTCATCTGAGGACATACACTACTTGAATTCTAAGTGAGGTGACACAAATTAAGTGTCTTTTGTTTAAAAAAGTATTTTGTAGAAGCTGACTTGAAAGTAACTGAAAGGAGACCTTTTTGTATATTGTCAGATGACAAGAAAAGGATAAATAAGTGCAGCATGCATTTTCTTAGGAAAAATATGCACCAGGGTGTGGGCATAAGGAAGTGGGATCCAATCTTGATATTTGGTTTTGGAAATTTCAAAGGCTTTGGAGCCAAAAATTTTATTCAGTGTCAGGACATCCTACAAAGATCTGCAAGGGGTAAGCAGATGGATGTTCAGTGTGTTCCTTTTCCCACTCCCTTTTTGAGTTTGGACCAGTTTTATGACAATTAGCATGCACTCAGAATAACAAGCTTTAAAAAGCTGAAGGGAAAGAAGAAACTTAAGCTTATGTTAGAATATTCTGGGTAGACACATAGAAACAAGAAGGAGGTATTGCCTCATTCCTTGGTCTAGACATGATAGAATTAAACCTAAATTTGATTTGGTAATCCGAGGCTAGTTTCAGAGCTGATGAAATGGGGAATTTCATGGTTTAATTTGACCATTTTTAGACACGTTGTTTGGGCTGAGCTGGATTCCTCTTTGCAAATGCTAGTTTATTTTCATTGGATAAGGAGTAATCAGGCTGATTTGCTCAGACCTGGATGTCAGTTGTATTCCTGTGTTAGACCATGTGAATTTCACCTGGATTGTAGGGGAAAGTTGATCAATGACTTGATCAAGAAATGTGTTTTGTCATGATAATTTCATTCTAGCCAATTTGCAGTGACTGTGTGACTCAACACAAGGACCAGCCAGTATTTCCCTGCCTTATTTTTAAAGGTAGACTGTTTCCATGAAAAAAACAAAAACAAAACCCCAGCAGCTTTGAAGACAAAGAGACAGAAGATCACTAAAAAGGAAACATATTGTTTCCATTTAGTCCATCAGAAAATGTGACACCTCATTGTCTAAAGTGATTATTTTTCAGCAGATCCTCATTAATGAACTGAGACAGAATAGTACCAGCTCTCTGAACAATTTTGTTTCTGTGCAGCACTGTGATAGGCTGCCACACAGGACTACTGGAGGCTGAGCAAGGTTTTACAGTGCCACATTCTCCCACTTGCCTGTTTCCTAAACATAGCTTTATGAGCACACTTTGTGGCACCATGGGCTGTTTCCTCTGGACAGTAATTAAATTTATACCTGGAATCTTAGCCCCTGGGAAAGAGGTTTTCATGAGAAACTAAAATATTTAATGCAGAGGGGCCTCTAAGGGATATTGCACACTGTTCAAATGTTACCCCTGCACCAAAATTTAAATCCTAACACTGTGGGTGCAGCAGAAGACTTTTGTCATGTATATATAATATAGCCATTAAATTCCAGTGTTTACTTGAAATGCTATTTTTTTTTCTGCTGAGATTTAAACATGTTCAATGAATTTTTAGTGGAATGTATTATAGAGAGGATACATTGTCCCACAACAAGGCTGTGTGCCCTGATTGTATATTACAAATATTTGGGCACAATATGACCTTGATGATCTTGTTTGCTGTTTTGTCTCTTGGGGCTTTCTCCTTCTCATTCACCTCATTTGTAGCTCGCTCTGAGAAATGTGGGGAAAGAGAAGGGGTAGGGCTTGCAGAGTACATGCACACATTTACCTGACACGAAGTTATTTTTCTAAGTACTTACTTGGACTGTATTCCTGGTCTCTTCACCTCTCCATGGCATCCTTTATCTTCCCTGTCAAGGCCCTGCACTGTCATTTACTGCTAAGACCCTAAGTTGGCCCAGGATGCTCAACTGTATCTTCCATTTCTTAATTATCAAACATGCATTCTTGACTTTGCCCCTTAATCTAGGAAGGGCTACTACCTAAACTTTTTCAAAACTCTATATGAACCTTGATGTTTACAATTAAAGCGTTACCTAAAAAAGTGATTTTTCTTTGTGAACTCTAAATTCTACCTTCTACAGCAGAAGGGCAAACTATGGATTTATGCAACATTCATTCAAAATTTTCTTTTAATTTTGTGGCTATTCAGTCTTGTTTATCACCCTTTATTACTATGAATAGGAAAGTGGATGTGATTTACTTTCTCATGCATTCTCTCCCTTTTAAAATTAGTTTAGGGCTTTTTTGGTTTTGTTTTTTTATTTTCATCTACCTCATTGAAGTATCTCCCACTTATACCTTAATGTCTTTATTCACCATATCTTCTGATCTTTCTATGTCTCTATGGGCTTGGGGTAGAGGGAATTACCTGCACTCTCTGTTGATCTTCTTCCCTTTCAGAGAACAAAACATGGTGTTCCAACTGAGGCTGAACTGGTTCACACACAAGCTTTATAATCAAATCCAAAATTACTTTTTGTTCAGATTGTATCCCAGCATTGCTTGTTTTATTGATTTGCAGGGTGAGCAGGTGTCTTCACTGAACTCCTCTGCAGGATGTCCATGTTCTTCTCTCATGAACATTTTATCTGTGGTAATTTCTTCCTATGGACTACTTATTTTTATTGCCTAAAAATAAGTACCTATTCTCTGAAGCATAGAAATACTCACTCCTTTCCCATTTCTCTTTTCTTTCTCCTTTGGTACTATTTAAAGATATAAACATTGGTCTTTTACCACGTAAACCATTTAAAAATCTCGTTTGCTTCATACTGTGGTTAAAGTGTTTAGTGTATTCACTCTCTTTCTGTGTCCTTTTGATCAATTTCTTCACTTTAGTTTTTAAAAAATACTCCTCTCAGAAGACTGGTGCAACAATGTCCTTTTATGCTATGATTATTCCATGGAAGAAATTGAACTTAATTGTTTTTTGTCACTGTTACTCAGTGGCTTGTAGTGATTTCTTTAACTGATGGCAGCATCTTTAAGAGGAGAAACCTGAGAATAGCTCCAAATCCTGCATACTGTGAAAAAAGCTGTTCTGAGGAGAATTATATAATCTCTAATCATTTTAGAGATTAAGCGTATATCACATCCTTTGCATGTGTAGCTGAAATATCTTATAATCACTTGACATTTGGGGCTTTTTCTTTTATATCCCTTAACTTTATGAAATTAACTTCCTTCTCTTGGTCACTGGCCCTTGAAATGCAAGTACTACAAGTGAACCAGAACTGCTGGTAAAAGATGCATTAAATTGGTGAGCCCTTCCACCAGCTCCCTTAGTACCTTACAGTGGATCTCATCTTGCCCCATAGGGTTGTGTGTGTCTCAGTGGCGGGACATTTATTTTACATTTAATAGATTAAGAACTAAAGAAATGTTGGTGAAAGTGTTAATACAACATGGAATGAAAATTATAAAATTGTTAGAATGATTCAGGAAAAATAGATTGCTCAAAGAATATTTTTTCTTGTATTTGGGAAAAAATCAGGGTGGTGTATTCTTACATGAAAATAATTTTGATATTCAAATTCTGGTTCATAAACAATTCGGATGGTAAACAATGTCTGCTAAGAAAGAGCAGTTTTAAATCACCAGAACTTGTAAATTCCTTGGAAGGTTGTCTGCCACCCTAGATTTAATTTTTAACGCATATCAGATAAATACTGCAATTTGAGAGAACTATCACAGGGAAACATTGCTTCAGCATTAGAGAAAAGTAGTTTGTCTGATATGGGTAACCATAAATGGACATCAGCACTGGGCAAAATAATGAAAAAGTTGATATTGGATGTAATTATTAATGCCTTAGATTGCAGGAAGTTAATTAATACCAGTCAGCATAGTTTTATGGAAAACAAGTCTCATCAATCAGCCTTTATTTCATTTTGAAGAGATTACAAACTAGATTAAAAGACTGAAAGAAAGCTGTGTAGATGAAAACAAGTTTCTTAAAGCTATTGTTTGGTTCTACATATGTAGAATACCATTCTAGTTTTTTGGGTCTTGGGACCTGAGAAGTTGCTTGTTTTGTTTTCAAAGCTTTCAAGATTAAATTTAAAAGTTGCTGTTAATTTAATACAAACAAAAAGAAATAGATCATGTTAGGAGAGATGATCCCTCTGGGAGGCGTGATCACACACATCACTTGGACTGTTTGGGAAGGTCTGGCTGCTAGAGCAAATACACACTGGGATGTAGGATGGAGACCCTATTTACAGAAAGGAAGACTCTACAGAGAGGTAGGTCTTCAAAAGCAGCGTGGGCAGCAGGGCAAGGGAGGGGATTCTGCCCTCTGCTCTGGTGAGACCCCACCTGCAGGGCTGCATCCAGCTCTGGGGCCACAGCACAGGAAGGACAGGGAGCTGCTGGAGAAAGTCCAGAGGAGGCCACCAAGATAATCAGAGGGATAGAACACCTCTCCTATGAGGAAGGGCTGAGGTGATTGGGATTGTTCAGCCTGGAGATGATTTTGGAGTCACCTAATTGCAACCTTCCAGTTTTTGAGGGGAGACTGCAAGAAAGATGGAGAGGAGCTTTTTACAAGGGCATGCGGTGATAGAACAACAGGATGGCTTTAAACTGAAAGACAATAGGTTTAGCTCAGATATTAGGGAAAAAATCTATCCTGTGAGAGTGGTAAGGCACTGAAACAGGTTGCCCAGAGAAATTGTGGATGCCCTATACCTTGAAGTATTTAAGGCCAGGTTGAGCAAACTGGTCTAGGAGGTGTCCTTTTCCACACAGGAAGGTTGGAACTAGATTACCTTTGTGGTTCCTTCCAACCCAAACCATTCTGTGATTCTATCCTATGATTCAAAGGCATAGGAGAAACTAAGACCTGATAGCTGAAGCTGGAATAAGTCCAAAATAGGCATAATTTTGTTAATGATCAAAATGCCTGATAGATGGAACAAATTATTAACGACTATGTGATCAAATCTAGACACAGTATCTTTCTGGAAAACAATTATTTAATTTGGTAATTTTTCTAAATTGGAATTCTCCTTGAGTCACCAGACACCACTTAAAGCACAGGAAAAGGATTGTTTTATCTTTGTCCACACTAGGCAAAGTGTCTGTATGCTGTCTTTTTAGCTAATGCTCTGAATAACCTCTCCTAGGTTTTTTGATTTATTTTATTTTATTTTTTGTTAGGCCCTACCATAAAAATGAATGCATTGCCATAGTTTTAGTCACTGAAAGGAAGGAATTTATACTAGTAACAGAGGAATTTTTCTCTTGTATAGCCTGCCTCCCTTTCTGTAATTCCCCTTTTCTTTTTGGACATCACTAGCCTGAGAGTTTACCCTACATTCTGGTATGGAAATGCATATTTCCCAGGAGACATAAAATTATCTTTATTTAAATCGAAGTCTTCAATTAGAGTTTTGAATTAGAAGCTGTGAAAGAATTTTTAAGGAAATTCAAAGTGATTTTTCTTTATGTTTTTGTCTTTTTTCCCCCAGCACTGATATGTCTGCCCACATGCATAACAGAAAACCCACCCTAGAAGCTGAAGTAGGCTTTTTGGCCTGAAAGATTAGGCACATTAAAATTAGACACATTTGTTGCCTTTCATCTAGTTTAATGTATTTTACATGCTTCAGGGTTTTAAAGTGACGTTTCCCTATAACCTCTTCGACACATGCTCACATTTCTTCTGACCTCACTTGCAGAACATATCCTTATTTAATAAGGGGTCTTTGTGATTTCCTGTATTAGAAAGTTGATAAAGGACTTGTCAGAAAACCATTTCTTTGCAGACATTTCTAGGGAAAATAAGCTCGTCTAGATTCCTTTCATGTTTATCAACTTGGGTAGATGAACCCATCACTTTAGTGGTGTCATCGCTTTAGACTACAACACTCATATCCAGGAAGCTTTTTGTCTCAATCATTAAAATAGGTTTTGAATGTGTTATCACCTCTAATTAAAAATACAACGTTAAATTTGTGTTAATAAAGATGTGTGCACATCAAAATTTTACTTCTAGAGGTTTTATTGCATTAGAGTACCAGAGGGAGGCTGTACCTGTACTTTGTACTTTTCTTGGTGGATTATCTGTTATATAAGTCTTTTTCCTACTTTTACCCAAAACTACTAGAAGGAAACAAATGCCTTAGTAGGCAACTTCTATTTTCTTCTCCCCTAAATGCCTTCATTTTGGCAGGGAGGAACCATCTGCACAGTACTGTAATTTCTTCCCACTAATGTATGCTCTGATGAGAAACATAGAGGAGAAAATCAGTCCTTGTTATAGACAGATTTAGGGGGTGGTATTTGCTTGACTGAAAGCCTCCTCACTTCAGTTTTTTAAAGCTTCATAGTAATAGTGTTTGCCATAGGTGTCTCCTGTGTCTAGGTGGCCCTGCCAGTTGCATGAAAAGTGATTAATGACAACTCCTACTATTTGCATTTTGCACTTTACATTTTGTATACAGGCTCATCTTACAATGGCTTTTGCAAATACTTTCGAGCTGTAACCAATGAATGTTTAGGCAGGCCTGGTCACATTAAAATCTAGTTAATTCATATGATGTCTTCATTTCTTTAAATTTGAATCTTGGCATTGTGTTTTAGATTTCTCTTTGAATATAAAGTTCATAATTCTGAACTATTTAATCTTACAGGGTTTTAAAAACTCAGTTCTCTTTTCTCCTTTACAAATGAATACCAGATCTTTTCTTCTTTCAAGTATTCTTTTAGCCATTAGGGATTCTCATCTTTTCTGCCTCCATACTCAAAACATGTCCCAGTTTAACAAAGACTTTTGTGGGTTCAAGCTCTGCTGAGTTGATACAACATGAAAGATGGGCAGATATTTAAATACATCCAATGGGAAATACAAAACAAATTTTTGAAGGCAATAAGAAGATATTATTTTGAAATTTAAGGAAGATTGTGGTTGTCCAAATCTGAAAACAAGGAGTGTTTTTTCAAGAGCTCCTTGTCATTGTTATAATAAATTTACAAATCTGTTTTCCTGTGAGCAGGGGGTAGGTTCAAGGAATAAAAAACACTTGCATTTGAGTATTTCCTAATCACACTACCCTTGGAGGGTTCATAGACTCTGTGTCTTTGGTTTGAGGCCGTGCCTCCTATAAGCACTATATATGTACACTGATACTTGCTTCCTTTTAGGGAGAATGTCTGAAGCAGGCCTGTCTTTCAGTACACCCAAAATGAAGCATTTAAGATACATATTACAGAATCATGAGGTAATTTAGGTTGGATGGGGCATCTGGAATTCATCTGGTTCAATTCCTTCTCAAAGTGGCCTGACCGGATAATGTTGCTCAGGGTCAATATTGAATATTTCCAAGGATGCCAATAACCTCTCTGGGACACCTGGTTCAACATTTAAACTCCTTTTTTATATTAGCAGACAAAAGAAGATGTTTAATGGAAAAGCTGTTCTTTTGCACAGATTGGCATTACACAACATCTCTTTCTGAGGTACCACATCTGCAACCTCAGTGAATCAAGGGAATTTCCCACCTTTCTTTTCCACTGTCAGGGCAATGTGTTCCTGCTTTTTTTCATGCATAAACCATACACTCGAGTGAGTAGCGGAGGTTCAGGTGATGCCTCACTTTACCTCCTTCCTGCCCACTGAGTTACCTATACAGAGGCAGACCAGACCCATCAAAGTTTTGTCTGTCATTTTTTAAGACCCAATTTTGTATTTTGTCTGTGATCATCTGGAAAGGTTTTTATCTGTCTTATTTTTAGTTTGGATAATGTCTGATCAAAGGAAACAGGGTTAAGGTTGATGCAGGAGAAACACTCCTTAAGGTAATTCCATGATAGAAGAGCATCACTTCAGAAAAATGTTAGAGTATAAGGAAAAATGAGGTGTGCTTGGAAAATTAAAGTTTTAAAATAATTGGTGCAACAGCAGCACAGCCACACATATTTTTAAACATGACCTGGCTTAAACTAATGGGGAATTATACAGATACATAATGGAATTATATAGGTACAAGATGTAATTATACATACAAGTACAAGACATACAAAATATAAGTCACTTGAGAGGAGGGAGGGAGGAAGGAAAAGGAAAGAAGGCAGGAAAAGGAAGGAAGGAAGGAAGGAA
>NC_031768.1:37315400-37517741 GCF_001522545.3 Parus major
AGGAAGGAAGGAAGGAAGGAAGGAAGGAAGGAAGGAAGGAAGGAAGGAAGGAAGGAAGGAAGGAAGGAAGGAAGGAAGGAAGGAAGGCAGGCAGGCTTTGGAAAGGACAGTGCATGACACAGAAAGATCTTTTCTTTCAGTGTGCTATGCTGAGGAAATGGCATGCTGTTTGATTATTAATAACAACAGAAAGGTCAAATATTGTTCCTTTTTCTATCAACTCTATGTTCTGTAAGCTGCTGTCCCTAGAAAATTCCTAGGGCCTACATTAAAGGGATGAAGGTCGTGTTGTAAGTTCATATAAAAAGGATGATGATGTCTGCTTCAAGATGTTAGGAAATTATAGGTGGAATGACTACATCTCGTAAGTTGATTATAGGTGATGTGTGTCATGGGTCACAAGGTCAAAGGCATTGGTGTGAACTCCTTCCAACTTTAACATGTCTTGCTGGTATTTTTATTTTAACATTTATAAGTAAAATGTGAAGACTGTGGTTTGTGTAGCATGTATGCAACAAGGTTGAAACGTTTTGGACAGCTGGTGCCACACAAAGGTCTACAGAAGTCTCATACTTTCTCTGTGCATTTCTATTTATTGCCAGCTTCCTTATGTGGAGCATGAAAGGAGGTATGTGAGACCTTGTTGCATGTGGGGCAAATCAGTAAAGCCTATTTATTTTTCTCCCTGGGAACAATGTGGAAGATTCTGTGCTCTGTGTCAATTAATATTATTCTACTGACAGTGAAGGGGCTTTCTCCACTGTTAATATGACTGAAGATCAATGATGAGAAGGTTTTTAAAAAAGTATTGGAATAGCAGAAGGAGAGAAGTCATGAAGGGAGAAAAATGATTTAAAAGATTGTGACCACTCAGTTCAGAAAGGCTATGGAGAGTAAAGAATGCAAAGGGATGAAAAAGGTAAATTGAAAGCTCTGATAACTCAGAGATGCAGGGGCAAGCAAACTAAGGGGCAACTAAAAGAAAAGCAAATTAAGTATTTGTACTGCAGGAAACTCCTGTAGATCAACAATTCAAATGGATATCAGTAATGAAATTAATTAGGGTTAAAAGGTTTATATGAAGTATAAAGCAATCAGAGCAGAGATTAGAAAGAAACACCAGCAACTGGGCTGGTGCCTCAGCCACGGCCTTTGGTGCTGTGACAGTAGCCTATATGCTGGGGATCCACCTCTGTGACTTTGGAAAATTCCAACTCAACACTTTGAGGAATAAGCCAAACTTCCAGTATTACTGAGGAATTTTAAAGATTTTATTTTTTAGAAAGACTTTTTTCCCCAAAGGAGTAATTTAATAATTGCCTATTTCATGATTTCTTTGTCGTTAACTGAGGAGCTCTGAGGGTGCTGCTGTAGGAGACGTTCCTGGAATAGTCACACCAGCAGACAGGCCTATCGTACTGTTTCTGGGCTGTGCTGGAGCACAAGCTCTGTGTGTTTAAAATGGAGCTCAAGCCTATTTAGTAGTGCAGTGTGATAATTACAGTGTCACCACGATGCTCCTGAAATAGGATTTAAAATTCTGCAAACTCTCACAGCAGCTTTCATAGGACCAGATGCTTCAGCTCAATCTGTGTTGACTCAGCTCAAGTGAAAACTGCTTGAAGTTTCTGCAGTTGACGAGGAAGTTACTGTCTCCAGAAAAGAAAAAAAAAATATTTATTTTTAACCTTCTTTTACAGATTTAAGAAACTGCAATTTTATTTTATGAAAAGTCTTTTTGAAAAGACTTACACTATTCTGTGTGAACATAAACCTTGAAGTGGCTTTATAATCACTAAAATGAACAAACAAAGGTGTTATTTTTCTTTTCTAGATTTATACGTTCTTTTCAGTTATGTAAATATTTATCAAACACACGTGATCAGATTTCAATTGCAGAATCATAAAAAAAAAGTTTAAAGATCTCTTCAAGTTTCCAGATCTATCAGTAAGCTCAGTATATCTCTCCCTCATCCATGTAATTCCTTTCAGCTGGAGTTTAGGCTGTCAGAGACAAGCAAAAATAATCACATGTGACTTTAATCATTCAGTCTTTCCATCATGTCATGGTGGATGACATTATCTGAGTGCAAAATGTAAGAAGATATTTGTTACTGTAAATTCATTTGTTAAAGTTATTGATACTTTCAAAATTTCATAGGTGCTTTTTGGGGGGAGATTTGTTTGGAAGAAGGGATCATGACTTCCCTGTCAAGTGCCTTTAAGATGTAAATCATTGATTCCTTAGAAAGAACAAACATGATTTAGTCAGTGATGATTCACTCTGAACTATATATGACCAATATTCTTGAAAGGCATCTCTTTTTTTTTCCCTTTTTGCTTCTGTTTTGAGTTGGTAAAAGTTGGAATAATTTTTATACAATAAGTCATCGCAGCTTCCTGACAGTTCAGGTAATTTTTGTAGCGTTCTGTCATCCGAATGACTTGATGCAGTTGGTACGAATAGAGAAGGGAACATTTTGTAAGTTATAACCACAAGATAATTTATTCATACAGAGAAGGCATTGTGTTTGATAACTGATAAATTTCATTCTGCTTTCATGATAAAAGCAAAAATGGGTGTGTGGATTGCAGCTGCTCACTTAATAGTGTTAGTGATGACTAAGGAGTGAATGGATCTTTCTGTAGGTTATATAATCAGTTTAAAAGCTCTCCACACTCTGCCTGTAACACTTTATTAAAAAAAATAAGTAAACAACAGCCCATGAAAGAGAGACCTTTTTCTTTTTAAAACACCTCTTTTAGATGGATGTAACAGCCAGATAAAGATGTGGCATGAAGTATTTGAACAGTGTATCTAGGAATAATTTTAAAAGTAAGCACTGAATCATATCTGTATTTAAATGAAACTAAATACTATGTTTATTTAGATTAAGAGATCCTTATTTAGTAAACTATGAAGGGAAGGGTTGAATATTTAGCTCACACTAATTGGGAGCTTGCTTGGAATTATGATAATTATTAACAACTGAAGGAAGTAGCAAGACAGAGCTTTTTTCTCCATACGCTAGGGGCTAGTGCTTCCTAAAATTGAGTTTTGACTGAAACAGTGATAGCCTACATAAACACACAGTCCACAGGGCATTTGAGTTGATTCTTAGCCTGGGACTGACTACTGGCTCAGCAAAATTCTTAGTGTATGATTATCCTTTGTCTCACTGACAGTGTCTTGTATACATCACATTTACACCTACTTAGATTCTCTTTAAATGGAGCAGCAGAAAAAGCCCAGAAAGAAGAAGGTGATTCCATAATCTCCACCAACTGCCTTAAAACCCAAACAAAAAAAGGAGGCATTTAAGAAAATAAAAATATGGGCTTGAGTGTTTTGGGGTTGGTTGGGTGTTGTTTTGTTTTGTTTTTGTTTTTTTTAAAGCAAACACAATGTCAGAGTAGAAGAAAAACCTTTTATCACATAAGGCCAGAGGTTTCTTATTATCTCCAGGGAGGATGAGGTTGTGTTTGTATCACTGGTTTTCTTCCCTAGACCCAAGAGAAGGTAAATGCAAGGAACAGACATTGGCATTAAGGTAGTAATGGGAGATTTCTGGTGGTGTTCTCTTGCATGGGAACAGAGTCTGTCACAAGTTTACTCACATCAGGAAAATAAACCAAGAAAAAAAACAGAATAACTGGTTGATTATGATGAGGAACACTTTTAAAAGAGTTAGATGGAAGAGTCCCACCACAACACAACACTCCCTGGTATTCCTCAGACCCTGAACTTCATCCTGTGACCAGACACATAACACTACAGGCAGCCTCTGTATCTCCTACTACCCGCATTTTTCTTCACTCTTTGTTTTATAATAATAATTTAATACCTTGGTTACTTCAGGTGTAGAATGGAAGAATTATTCCCAACATCTGGTAGAGCACTGCTCAAGTATCTGCTCAAGTAGAAAGTGTCAAAACTGTGATGTTGAGCACTTCTGCTGGGTTATTTTCTGCAAGGCATTCTATTTTTCTCCATGTTTTCTTAACATTTTACCTTTCTTTCTTCACAGGGTGTCTTAGCTTCTTAAGGTCTTTTTGTATTTTCCATAAGTCCTGAATGGCTTCACAGTTTTGCAAAAAATAATATTTCTTTGGTGTTAAAAATGTATGTTGAAGAAACCAAATGTTAAATACAATGGGATCTACTAGCTTTTGAAAGATCAGGCTTGGTCAATAATTGGCGCAGACCAGCTGAGCTGTACAGGTTTATGTACATGAGAGGGTGATGTGTAAATGGCAGGGAGAAAGGAGAGAGACAAGGGATTTATAATAATAATCATAGTTTTGTGATACTTTGACAGAAGGAATTTAAAAGAGTAGAAAAACCCATTGGTAACGTGAAAGTGTTTCTGTCCATTTCCAAATCCTTTTGTGCCCTTTTGTTTTCCTTATATGTGATACTGGAAGCATCCACTTATCTCTGGAAAAAATGTACGTGTGTGTGCTTCCAGGTCTGGAAGCAGTTCCAGGAAGCTTGGAAGTAAATTGATTCTGGGAAAACACCGACTTGTACATTCAAGTAGTGTTTCTTATCTTGTTCTTCCACATGATTTTCATCATCTCAAAAGATACCTTGAAGGATTCAAAATCTGGCGATGCAACAAGGCTGGTAGCAGTGCTGACAGCAATCAACACAGTAATTCTGTGACAGTGGAGGGCCTCAAATACTCCTGGAGAGAGAACTCAGGAAAATGTTACTAGAAGACACAATGCAAACCGAAAGTTTAGCACAGTTTAGTAAGAAAATTGCTGAAGCAAAAGCTTGCAGCAGTCCTCTTTCAATGCACTTGCAGGCTTAGTTTCCTCTTGGTTCTGCCTCCCAAGCACAGGGGAAGTCCAGCTGTGTTGGTGGTTTCTGTGCTTGGCACACCTGCTCCGCCTGACCGTGCGCTCCAGCAGCCGAGTGCTCACCTCTGCTTTGAAGGGAGCAGCTCGGCTATTTGTTCATGCACTCCAAAGTGCCATGAGAGAACCAGAGCGATCCTTTTCAGCTGTTGACTTCTGTATAAATAAATAAGTACAGAGGTTTAGAATGTTTGCTGTGGTTGCCTAACATAAAGTCAATTTGTAATTATGGAAAAAGGTACACCGAACTGCATGGTCTTTATACCAAAACACTTTGGACTTACAGGGAAAGAAGAAACAGATAACATTTTACTGGCCCTTACTGCTTCTGTGGTCTGCAGATAACACTAAGATTACAGTTGTGAACAGAGCAGCTTTTCAGAAATACTACATTTTTCACATTAATCTCTATTGAAATTGTTAAAAGCTTAGTGTTTTTTTCAAGTAAATAATTGAATGGATACCAGATCATTTATCATCAGAGATAGCTGAGGCATATATATGAAGTTTGAAGGATCTCTTAGCTCATATATTGCAATGTTGTGTTGACTGACAGGAGATTAAAAGACAAATAACAGTCTTGATCACTCAGCTGACCTCATTCCATATCATACAGGTTTCTAGGCAACCTGTGCAATGATAATTGCATTGTTTAATAAACAGATTGCAAGGAGGTGTGTTTAGCTCCTGATAGGAGTGTTAAGGTAGGGCATTGCCTACCATGTGCTTAATCCTAACATTTGATTAAAATTTTTTTCATTGTGTCTTAAATCAACTCTTCACAAAAATGGCATTAGTAATCCTCAAACACTTGCAGCACACTGACTAGCACCCCAAGAGAAGCAGTTGATTTATAGTGAACTCATCTAGTTATTTTTCACTCTAAACCACTTTGTGCTCCCTCTTATCCTCTTTATATGATTTAGCTTTGCTCTTTAGCATGTTGCCACTAATTGAATCTGATGATTCAAAGGTAGTTACACCCAAATGCTAAAGAAAGATACTCACCAACTGCTAATGAAGGTGTTTTAAAAGGATAGGAAGTGATTCAGTCATCAAGAAAACTCTGAAAGAAATAATCTTTTACTTTACTAACTTTAAGCTCAGTATCAGTAAAGATCTTTATTTTTTTTATATCCTTCAAAATTCAGGAGTGGCAGAGTTGAAAGTTACATATGCCTTCCATTTCCTAAGTAAGCTTGGAAGATTGCTTACATCTCCTTTCTTTTAATATCCTTACTAAAAATTCAAATGTTATGGGTTTTTTCTGACAGGTAATCTGTAATTTTATTTTTATGGAGTGTCGTTCTCTGATGGGGTGCAGTAACACCAAAGATATGGCAAACTCCAATTTTTTTGTTTTAAGCAAACTTTCTGTTTTGGAATAAATAGTCTCATTTTTTTCTGTTAATTCACATGCTTTCATGTGCAGCATGTGTTTTATGTAAATCCACAATATTTCAATTTTTTTTTTTTCTTTATCTGATACTTAGTTTGGAAGAATGTAGTTAAAATCAGAAAATATATATTTTGGAACTGAATCTTTCTGGAGAGATTTTGGCCTAGTACCTTCACAAGCTGCACAGCAGACTTTATCACCAGAACAAGATTGTAAAAGGAACTGTCAGGCAGACCCAGAGAAAAAAAACTACATGGCCCTTTCTTTCCCTTCCTGGGTGAAAAGGGTGAGATCCTCAGCAGATATAAACAGCAGAAGTTATGCTGTAGTTTTAAACCATATAAAATTATGTCAAGGTACATTTTAGCACTGTGGAGAACTGAAAATATAGAGGTGCCATAAATTCAAGAGCATATGCTAATCCTTTGCAGAATAAGCCTGTTTAATCTGGGATAACAGTAACTACGCATGTGCCATTTGGTTGATCTGGGCATGAGTAAAATATCTGATACTCAAAAAAAAAAAATAAAAAATATATATATATATATAAAGCATCCAATTTTTCCACATCCCCAAAGCAAGCAGCCTGTTCAGTGCATAGGCAGGCATGCCAGGAAGGGAAGACTGCTCTTGTGCACTGTGGGTCTGATCTGTGTTTCTGTGATGGCCATTTGCCTATGGTTTTGTGAACATGTGGCAATACAGGCAGGGCTCCTGCTACTGTACTGAGCAGCCTGGGAAACACTTGGGCTCCTCTCATGAGCTCCTTTGGCTGTTGTATTACCAGAATGTCCAGGTGGAAAGAGAGGTGTGTGCAGGGCAGATGTGTTCTGTGATATTTGTCTTGTGTCTTGCAGGATAGTGCTTGATGAGGTGAGCCAGACAGAAAATTGCCACTTTTGCTTAGCATCTGGACAGGGAGAAACAACCCTGAAACTGTCATTTGTATGGTGGGTCAGATAGTGAACAGCTTCCTGCAAATAGATAAAAGAGTTTTAGACCTGGCTACAGCTCTGTTTTGATGGTATCAAAGCTTTAGAATTAACTAATTCACACTGAAAATCTGATGTTTTTATTAACTCAGTTGCAGCAGGTTGGTTTTTTTTTTTTTATTTCTGTTAGTCATTCCTGAATTTTTAAATATGGACCATAATTGGTACACTTTGGTTATAGATGTATAAAACTATCACACAAGGATCACACTGATGTGGTGAGTGAGTGAATCTCTGTTCTCAGAAATAATTTTATCTGAGGCATTGCTGAGATACATTATCAGTGCTTCTGGGGAGGTTTTCACATTTCTGCCTATAGTGCATCACCTGTACTGATGCATCTCTGCTTGCTGTAGTTGACAGTATAATTTTTTCAGACAAGAACTTGGTTTTTTCTAAGACTAGGTATTTTTTTTTTTCTAAAATAAAAAATAATAATTATTCTGGTGTATCTATAAGAAAGAAGAGTCTCAGATCTAGTTAATTATTCAAAGCCTGTTGATGTCTGTGTTCAATAGCAAATAGGTGTGATGGGGCCAGTTCCTAAATTTTTCATGGCCTTGGTTTCCAGATGAGCTGGGTGCTTTAGATTCATATGTACACTAAACAAGTATATTTAGGTAAATATACATATAACTTTTTTGTTCTTATGGGGTATATAAAGCATTTCATGATTTGCTTTGTGTAAGTTGAAAACTTAGCAAGAATATCAAAACGTTTTCAAGAAATTACTTCAAACATGCCTATGTGGGTTGTAAAAATGAAATATATCAGGTGTTGCATAAAACTTCATGGGACTTGTGCTTTACCTCTTATTTTACCAAAATGCTGAGAAAATCGAGTGTTGATTGGTTTCCTGGAGAACCCTATCCACAGAAGGATGTCATTCAAAATAGGTAAAAATTCTTGAAAATATTTTTTTTCCATTGGCATGACAATAGTAAGGGAGACACTTGAGATATTTATTTTGCTCTTGTGCACTTTAGTACCGTAAATTCCAGTGTAGATAAGCTGAAATCTTGGTGGAGCAAAGATGAAATGTTTTTCTACGTGGGTTTGTGCTACAGCTTCAAGGAAACATAAGGCCTGTGAGTGGAATCCATTTTTCTTGATCTTTGAAATCTGTAAAGCTGAATGTGAGCTACTTCTCCTCAGCCATTTTAACAGTCACTGAAGAGGAAAAGGCAACTCTAGAAGGTGGTATTTGCCAACCAAAATAGACACTTGTGTTTTACCAAATGAATAATTAATATCTGATGCAAAAATATGAATACCTAAATTTTAAACACCTAAGCTAAGTTAGATGTAGTCCAACCTAAGTCAGGAAACTGTTCTAGTTCAGTAGCACCCATGTGAGGAGCTCAAGTAATATTTTATCTTCAGTGGGTTAAGTTCAAAACTGACCCTTTAAGTGGTAAAGTTTGTTTACCTTTTTTGCAGTTTGAGGCAGTGGGCCAGGCAGGTATTTACAAGGTGAGGATGCACTATAGTTTCTTAAAATGTTGCTTTACTGCGCAAAGTTGTATTTGGTAGTTCTTACCTAAAAATCAAAAAGCAGCTTTAAGAAAATACAAATTCAAATTAAGAATGTTAAACACATAATCACTGAGAAATGTTCCTTATGAAATCCCTGGCTGCCAACGTTTAACCTAAGCCAAAGCTAGCATTTGACAAAGGCAGGTCTTTGCTTAGTCTGATATACAATTTGATTTTCATAAGGTAGTAGTGCCTGGCATCTAGATAAAGGGAATTCTTTTGTAGTATCCTTTTAAATTTACTTCCCTAAGAGTGCTCGTGCAATTGATTAGCTCCTATTTTCTTATAAAACTGATGTTAAGAAAATGTTAAAATGCTTTTAACTCATGCCACAGAGTCTTTGTAATCTTATTAATATGAGAGAAAAAGCAGAGCTTTTGAATAGCCTTAGGTGCAGACAAAGATCTGATTTCCCAGATAGCACATTCCTTAAAAAGTTCAGGTGCATGCAGTGGCTCTTTGCTTTGCAGAGCCAGAGAGAAAGAAATGTATGCCTACAAAGGAAATTCTGAAAATAAAGAGAAATGAGGGCTTGTCTAAATTAGCCCTTTATTACTACTGGACTATGAATCAGCATTTAATCTGAGGATCTTTTTTCATTGCCAGTGTGTCTGTGTTCCCAGAACTCCTGTACTGCCACTGGCTCTTCACTTCTGTGTTGGGCAGGAGGACTGGGGAGGGCACTGCAAAGGACTGTGATGGCTTGGATTGACCTGAGCTTGGATCAAACTATTCAGATTTAAAACTGTGCCAAAGCAGGAGTGGGGAAGGGAAAAGAAAACACATATGCACCCTGCATCCAGCAAGAGGAGGAGAAGGCAGCAGCAGTACCTTCCCCAAACAGCTCTAAAGGGAAGGCTGTGTTGGGTTGCCCATCCAAGGACAGTTCTGCCCATTCCCTGCCCCTCTGGGCCAGCACAGAATGGAGCCTAGTGCAGGAGCTGAAGTGGTCTGACTGTCAGAGCCCAGGGACATGGCTTAGGGCATCATTTGGATCAGATAAGACAGCAAACAAAAGCAGCTGGGAAGTGTCTCTGTAGTTTAAGAGCTTCAATATGTAATCACAGTACAAATGAATGATCTGGCCAAATCACAGCGCAAAGGAGATTACTGGATTGTCACATTGTGCTACTCGATTTTTCTTTATTAATATATTTATTTGGAGGCTGCAATAGAACACTGCTTTTAAGGGAGTACCTGACCAGAGATTTTACACAAGGACAGTGGGCCTTGTCTGTTGCTTTTATGATGCATTTAAAAAAAAAATAACTTTATTAAAAAATAAGTACTACAGCGAGAAATTTCCTAGTCTGTGCATCAGGCTTTCTGAAGAGAGTGAATTTTTTAATACTGATAGAGGTGATCATGGTTGGCATCTGAACATCAAATGAAAGAAGGTATTCCAAAGGAAAGCAGGAGGGATCAGTCACTCTCTGTGATAGGTCAACTTATTCCTGCCTTACAGTCAGAATAAATCAGCTTTCTTCTCATTGATTCCACTGCTCTGCAGTTTTAAGTTGTCCCAAGGCTTAGTTTATTTAAACGTACGTTGTGTGACACTGGACATCTGATGTGACTCCTTAGCACTGTGGGCTTCCACCCTGCAGGCAGGATTCAGAGAGGATTGCAAATAGAGTCTTATGCAATGTTATCTCCAATGGAAAAAATACTTCAATTTTTCTGCTTTCTAATGAAAAAAAAATGTTTTGAGGAACATGTAGCAATTTGCTGAAAACGTTTTTGCGCCAGTGAAAATGTTTATCTTAAGTTGCCTGCCAGGTTTGTCGGCAGAAATGCTAATGCTATTTTATGAGATTATTTTGAGCTTTGAGGTGGGTTGGAATGGGCTGCTATCATGTGTTGGATTCCTTCAGCCTTCACAGGAGCCTGATACAATTCTATACCATTGCAGAGGTCTCTTTACTGTAATGCCACTTCTTGAAAGTCAAGATTTCATTTTCTTTTCTTGGATTCAGGTTGATGAATCATGTTAGCTTTTTCTTGGTTTTAGATACTTACTGTTACAATTACATGACTCTCTATGGCTTTCTTTCCCTTCTCACATTTTCAGAAATCCAAACAAATTTACCTCTGTCATTCAAATGAATTTTACACCAAGAGGGCCTGAGAAGAAGAGGTCTCATCACTCTATACTGTTCCGATATACCTATATAGACTAGATAAAATGAAGGAAATACGGTGCTAACTAAGGAAATCAGACATTTATTCATCCTCCCCACTCAAATTTATCTTGCAATTATCTGATTTCACTGTTCTTAAGTCCTGTGCAAGGTGCAAAATATTTCTGACAAAGAAAGTAGCTTTGAGGTGCTTATTTATCTCTGAGCTAACATCAGATACTCATGACTCTTCTGAAGAGTCCAGAATATTCTGACATTTATCCCTTTCTTCCATCTTTCTGTCCTTCATGCATTGAGTTTCTTCTCCTTTCCCACATTTTTACTGTCTTTTCCCCATCATAGAAGGAAAAAGTTCCTATATTCAAGTTCTTTTTTCCCTACTATAGAGGAAAAAGTTCCAAAACTTAAACACAAACACAAGCAGCAGCTATGAGCGCTGCTGACATAGAAGCTAGGTGAGTGTTTTGTCAGCATCCAGCAGCTGTGAAGCTGATAAGACAGGATTCAGGGGAAGCAGATGAATTGTACTTAAGCACTGTTGAATGTTCACTAATATGTCCCTGTCAGGGACATCAGTTTTCTTAACCTCCCAGCTGCTTCAGGTGGCTGACCTTGAATAAACATACACTGCTACAAATAATTTGCTTGCTTCTGGCAATTTTTGGTACTCTGTCCTCTTCAGTACAAAATATGCAGCTACCCACTGCATTTTCAAATGATGTGCAAATTTCACGAGTGAGAATAAAACGTTTGGTCCTACAGCAGTAAAGGTTTTGTTTATTTTCCTGAAAGGTCTTAGACATATGCACAGCAAATATTACCTAATTAGAAGCTTGCTATCAGAAAGATAATACACTTAAAAGCGGTGACATTTTTATAATTGAGTTTTTCTATGTATGAATCTATGGGGTTACCTCTCAGTGTTATGCATTTGAACATATTTTGACTGAAAGATCTTTAAAAAAAAGTCCTAAAAACAAAATATAATTTTAATATCTATAAATAATTTTAGAAATGCTTACATAAAATATTAAATTCATTTAGTATTCAGAAATTAATGGAAGAAAGCTCAATAACAATAGCTATCTCCAAGCAAACATACCCAGTGTAATAGAATGACAAAAACACCTCTTATAAAGGTAAGGAAAGATAACAATTTCTAAAGGAAGTAAAACAATGGAGTCCCTATTGTTTAATATTTACTGTCTCTATTTCATACCCAAATGCCTGTCTAGTTGACCAGAAAATTTAAAAGAACTAAGTGAACCCAGGGCAATGCAGGAACTCCTCTGTGTGTGTGTGTGTGTGTGTGTGTATAGAAAGATAAAAAAGTGGTAAATTGTTACCTGGAAAAGTGATGCAACTGTGATTTACTTAAAATATTTTCAATTTACAGGCTGCTTGAGATGGCTTGTAAACTACCTCTTAACCAGGAGATAACACAATAACACTTGTCTAGACTTTCACTTCTTGAGAGATGTTCCCCATCAAAAGGGCAAGGAGGAACTAATTTTTATTTAATATTCTTGGGTTTGCTCTTTCCAGTGGCATGAGGATATCCTATTCAAGAATTTCATAATTTCCCCTGCTGTGGTTCCACCAGATGACAACACATCCTGGAAAAATAATCCCGTGTATGTAATAGAAGAGAATAGCAAAAAAGAGGATGACATGCATAGAACTGCTCTTGTAATAGCAGTGACTGCTTAATGATACAAGGAATGCTCAGTTTGTAGTAATGTCAACCCATATATTCAGAAAAAAGCAGTGAACCCACATGCACCCCTCACCCTGATGTGCGAGACTAAAAGCTCACCTGCAACTTCTGACTCTTCTGACTTCTGAGTCCCCGGTGAGAGATAAAATGCACTGCCTCTTCCCAGAAACAGAGTGGTTCTCACATAATGTGGAAGTGTAGCTGCTACTGCTTTGGGCTGGGAACAGGGTTAGGTGGTTTCTCACGTTTCCTTCTGGGGAAGTCCTCAAGCACTGAGTTCCTCTGAGCTTTCACCGCACTCATGCCCACCAGAACCATGGCAATTTCTGAACCACTGAGGCATTTTTGAAAAAGGCTCAGTTCCCTGATGTGGTCAGTGAGCGCTGTTTCTGTTCTGCCATGAGGGTGAGCTATACAGGAAGCTCTTTGCATTACCCTGTCTACTTGTGATCCATTATAGCCTGTGTACCTGTAAGAGGATTGCTGGGACTTAGCAGGAGCCATTAATGCACTTATACATCCATCCCAGTTTACTTGCTTTTTTTTTTTTTTTTGCTAAAATCCTCTGCTTTGGAGTCAGATGAAGATTATACATATCATTGTTGGAATGAGTAAAACATTTACAGGATCAGAATTTGATCTCTATGCAAGCATGAGGCTCAGAGATACAAGCAGCATTCACTGAATCTGCCTGCTTTAACTGAATAGCATGAGAAAAGAACAGATAAGGTACTTTAAGAAACAGATCTTCTCTAATCTAATCTACTCTGTGTATAATTTGATTTTATTCAGACTCAGAGGAAAGGTAATTTTTTTTTTTTTTGACATCTTTACAGAAGCCAGATCAGCAGCCTTTCCATCCTGAACACTGTGTATTTTAATTAGTTTAATAGCCTAAAGGCTGCAAATGTAAGTCCCTTGATGTGAAAGATGAGGAGTCAGGCAAAGGATATGTCACAAAGAATGTCCATACATAGCCTACAGGGTAGTAGTCACCAGCTTCTGAGGATCCTGTTGGGAATACTCCACCCTTCTAAGGATTTTATGGACACCCTTACTCAGGTTCATCAAAACTACTGTAGCATATTTAAGCAGCTGACTCAGCAGGACCCCTAAATAACTTCTATCCAGGCCTGCCCAGTTTGGTTATAAAGTCCATCAAATAAGCAAAATGAGAATTAATCAAAGAGAAACCTTTTCCAGGAAATAACATCTTCTAACCTTTATTTTTCTCAATCCTCCTGCGTAACTTGGCAGCAGAATTAAAGGACTTTCAGTTCATTTTTGGGGGTGCAGAGCTGATCTTAATCTTACTGGCAAGGTGCCCCCTTTGTTATATGACAAAACCCTCTCCTTTTCTGTATTTCTTTTTGTAGCAAGAGTCTACATCCTCAAAGTGCCAGCTACAGGACATTTTATATGGTTTTTTAGACACTAAGGCTGCATCAACTGCAAAATAAAAGAAC
The DNA here is from genome assembly GCF_001522545.3 of Parus major. Classification (NCBI taxonomy): domain Eukaryota; kingdom Metazoa; phylum Chordata; class Aves; order Passeriformes; family Paridae; genus Parus; species Parus major. The sequence continues at coordinate 37,329,515 of NC_031768.1, forward strand.
ACCAAGGATCTTGATAACCACTTTTTTTAGGATTAGCTTCTCCAGAGCTGTCTGGCTGGCTGGCAACAGCATGGTACCTGTTATTGGTTCTTCTCTGGGCCTTGCGTGGGGAATGTGTGGCTGCCTTTCAGAGCAGCATTTTGATGTGTGATACTCAGGCTGCTACAAACCCTGGCTAAGGAGTGTGTGCTTAACCCTGCAGAACTTGGGGCATAGTTGGAGCACATCACATGGTATTTGTTTCTACTGCTGTTTGGTACAGCTTGCACTTTATGAAGTGCCCACAGAAGAGTAACCAGAGTTTTTTAGAGAGGATAGTCAATCCAGGATTCAGTTGTGTGATGAAATACCAGATAAGCGATGGGAAAACTTCTGTGATTTAGGTGTGTAGGTGTACCATAAGAATCTGGCAAGTTGAGATACAATGTTCAAAGGCTGCCTTTGAGATGTGTGGTTGAGGTGGCAATGTGGGCTCTTGAGACTTTTTTAATTTTGATGCAAGTATCTGGGAGAAGTTCACATTAATGTGACTGCACTGCTTCTTAAATCCAAATGGTGCCACACAGACATTCCTGTTTGCTTACTGTTGCTGGGGTAGCCTTTACCAAGGCCCCTTCTTGCTGCCCTAAGCACCAGCACATCTTCCCACAAGTCATGACCTGTAGCACTCACAGCTGGACCGTCCCTTGACTGTTTTCCCACTCTGGGGCTTTCATCTTGTCTTTTGAATAGCCTGTCTCTTTGTCTGTGCCTGCTATATATGTTGCATCTCCAGTTGGGCTGATGTGTAGTATAAGATTTCTACTGTTTACCCTCAGTCCTGGGCTTTTTTCCACTAATGCAACCTTTCAAATTTTATTATGATAAAAAAGAAAGTTAAATCAGGAAGTCCAAGCAACTTGAGAAAATTTAATTTTGTCTTTCACTTATCTCTCCAGATTTTGAATCCTTTGCAAACTTCATCTTGATAAGAATAAGTAGATGATATGTAACTGTTACAGCCAAGGGCTTTCCAGCCACGTATAGTGATTTCTGATGTCTAAAATTCTTACAGTGAGTTTTGAGCCTTGTTATACTACAGTCTCTGACTCCCACTGACCTTTAAGAGAGACTTGTAAAACAGTCATTACAATTTTTCTGCTGGGACAGATTTTCTTTTGCTTTCTGCCATAATATATAGAAGGTAAAATGGAAAAATAAAGTTGTTTTTGTTGCTATCCCTCAGTAAGTATTTGGCATTTTATCTTATGACTGAGAAAAAAGTCAAGATTCTGTTATTCAGTTCCTCGCTATGATCTCATTTCCCTGCTGGGGTTTAGTGTGGTCTATCACTGGGGACTTTGTGTGGAAAAATCTGCAAGCGCATCTCTATTCCTTTACAGTGTCTGGTGGGAACACGGAGGGCAGTGCCTTCATGTGTGTTATTTAACACTGTTGATAACAGTTACAGCCCTGTTCAGAAATGGTCAATATGAATCTCTGATGTAAGTACTTGTTGCAATCAGGTCAACTGATTTACGTGTGGAAAATTCTGGGTTTATACATTAAGCGATATCCTGCTCTTAACATACATCCCTCTTATTTTCCCTCAAGGGCAGAGGGTGATTTCTCAAGGTTCTTGATGTTTTTTTTAATTTCCCATTCACAGCTACTAGAATTGATAATGGGTGAAATGTAGACCTTCATTTTGTATGTAGATTAAAATAGGAATCAGAGTACACAATCAACACTGAAAAAAGGTTCTCTTGGTCCCTGTCATCAAGGCATCTGAAAGGCATTTTAAAGAAGACATTCCAGCTGGCTTATGACCACTCTGCCCAGTATTTCTTTGCTTCCTAAGATGAGCAATAGTTTTGCCAATTATAGTTTAGTAAATTATTTTGTCTGAAATAAATGGTTCAGTAGAGGAATAAAGATTAATTATTTGATGGACAAACTTTGTAGTATAAAATATAAACCTTCAATAAAGTTTAGCTTTCCTGCTCATTTTTCATCTTAAGATGAACAAAAAAGGGCTGTTGCAGCCAGATCAGTGTAAGGAGTGTCTACTAATTGCTCTCATCCTGAACTGTAGTTTATTCTTCTGTATACTTAATCAGGATTTTGCAGTCTTCATCTTTAAACAGACTGTAAAGCAATAATAAAGCTTGAAGATGCTTGTCCAGCTTGATTAAGAATGGGAATAGAGGGAATATTTTCAAATTAATGTTATAATATATCATTCTCCAGTATAACAGGAGCTTCATAATCAGTTTGGACTTACTGGGGAATGAGGGGGTTTATGTGTGTGTTTGCTTGTTTGTTTGCTTTTAACGTTCTTGTAAGCCCACAAACTACCCTTTCTTTTCCCCTAAGAATCCTTATCCTCTGATAACCTCAAATCTGGCAGACAGTTAGTGGCTAAACAACCTTTCACTATAGTCTCATCTGGGAAGACAGAATTTTCTGAGCCGCTTTCTCTCTAAAGGCAGTTTTTCTCATGCAATTTTGCCAATCTCTGTCTGTCTTTCTTGATCTTCTGAAAAGCAGAAAGGGGATTTCATTAGCTAGCTTGATGTCTCAATCTGGACATGGAGAAGTGAGCTCAAGGGGATCTCATGAAGTTTGTCAAAACCAAGTGCAAGGTTCTGCAGCTGGGCTGGGGCAACCCCCAGTATCAACACAGGCTGGGGGATGGACAGACCAAGAGTAGCCCTGCGAGGGCTCAGGGGTGCTGGTGGATGAGAGCCTGGCCATGACCTGGCCGTGTGCATTTGCAGCCCAGAGAGCCAATCTTATCCTAGATGGCACCAAAAGCAGTGAGACCAGCAGGTCAAGGCAGGTGATTTTGCCCCTCTACTCCAGTCTGGTGACATTCCACCTCTAGGGCTGCATCCAACTCTGGGGTCCCCAGCACAGGAAGGGTATTGTTGGAGCAAGTCCAGAAGAGGACTTGGTAGAAGACACCAAGATGAACAGAGACATGAAGCACAGAGGCACCTCTCCTGTGAGGAATCGCTGAGAGAATTGGGATTATTCAGCCTGGAGAAAATAAAAATTTGGGGCAACCTAATGGCTGCTTTCCAGTAGCTGAAGGGAGCTTACAAGAAAGATGGAGAGTAGCTTTTTACAAGGGCACGTGGTGACAGAACAAGGGGAATATGGCTTCAAAGTGAAAGAGGATAGGTTTCGATTAGATATTAGGAAGAAGTTCTTTACTGTGAGAGTGGTGAGGCACTGAAACAGGTTGCCCAGAGCAGGTCTGGATGTCCCATCCCTGGAAATGTTTAAGGCCAGGTTGGATGGGGCTTTGAGCAACCTGGTCTAGTGCCTTATATTCTATAATTCTAGGAAATCTCTTCATCCGGTGCTGCTGAAGCTAAATAACTCTCCCCACTCCCACTTCTTCCAAAAGCTCAGTAGTTACCACTGGGTCCTTACAGATATCTTTCCTTCCTACCATGACTCCTGTCACCTCTTACAGGTTGCATATGTGACCTCTAGTCAGATAGTTTTGGTCAGAGGTTTGGATTTTAGGGGTCAAGTATTTTCCAGAATTGTCTTTTCAGAGTGAATGGTCCAGCTGTTACCAAAGGGTGCCCCTCATGGTCTGCAAAGAATCTCTGCAATCACCAAGTTAAACCATCACTTTAAATACACTTCAGCCAGATAATGAGGAAACTATGGTTCCTAGCAATGAATACACTTGCTAGTATACCCAGGGGTTTTTGTGCTCCAAATGGAAGTTACAGAACAGGCAGTAAATGACTATCCGATCATCTAATACAGCCTTTTAACTTTGATGTGAATTATTCCATCCACATTTCATCCACTCAACATCCAAGGCAGGGTCAGGAAGTGGAGAAGTCCAGGCTATAGATGTCAATTCTCAATTTATATAGATTTAGTATTTAATTTACCAGACATCTTGAGTAGCATTGTCCTTGCCAGCTGCCTGCCCAAATGAGAATTGTGCATTCAATCAACAACAGGACTAGGGGTGTACCTTTACAGATAGTAGAACATTACAAAAAGGGAAATAGATGAGATACTGGAGCTGGCTGACTTACTTGAGGATCTGTACATTTCTGTGTTTTCTCCCAATATTATTCTGACACTGGTTTCTTTTCTCCCAATATTATGCTGACACTGTATCACGTGTCTACCCTTTCTCCTAAATGCATAGGAGAATTGGGAGAAAAAATTATGTAAGTGAAATATTAGAATTTACTATTGCCTTTAAACAAACAGTGAGTTTGACTTGTTCCTTACAGATGTAATTTATTGGGATGAAATTATGCTTTTTGCTGGGATTTTTGGTCCCGTTCACAGTGGATCTCAATTTATTTCTTTTTCTTTAAGGGCTTGATTCAATGAAAAGACAAATTGGTTCTCTCCTGCATGTTTCAGACCTCAAATGATGCAGGATGCACTAAGACATACGGAAGATAGATATTTCAATATGCTGGGAATATCAGAGTTTATGCACACGGTTTACAATACAGCTGGAATTTCTAGAGCTAAGAGAGGAGATGAGGATGACAGATATGCTGAATAATAAAATGTATTTCATGTCAAAAGAATACAGAAGTGACAATTGCTCATGCATCTTATTTCCCTGTGTGTGGTTTGCTGCAATCTCTCAATGAAGAGCTAGATAAAGATAAATAAACAGGACAAGTTCTGCAGCTGATTTTGGGACATTGTATTCCAAACTGACAGCCATCAATAACAAAAGAGGGTAAATATCAAATTGCACTCCTTCACAGTGCATCCCTAGTTAATTTAGCCATCATAAATGGTGTTGCAAAGGGACATTTTCCCGCCATATGGTGCTCTGCAAACAAAACCACACTTTCCTTAAACTTTCTTTAATTTGGGAGCACTCCAGTTCTGGCCTTCTTGTTTTCTCTTTGACCAAAAAAATGTTTGTGGTCTCTTGATGAGTTCAACATGACCCTGTAGTTTTGGCTGTCTAATGAACAGGGTGAGCTGGGGTCCTGTGAGTGCATTGTTGGCCCAAAGTGGTGCCATATGGGGGCTTGGGTTTTCCTATGGCTTCCTGAGATGCTGGAGACAATCAGCACCCCCTTTTCAGGGAGTCCAAACTTTCATATAGTACAAGAAGCTATAGATCCAGGATCTGGTTTACTGCTGTGTATGCTGAAATCCCCTCCTTCCTCTCACCTAGAGATAAAGGAGAGTCTCTCTTAAGAAAATTCAACTTTCTTTTCTAGTTTAGTTCAGTAGAAGATCTTGATAGCTGGAATGATGTTCCTTGTCTCATAATGATTTACTTTTTATTTTTAAACTCCCTAGCTTCCCTTTCCTGACCTACCCATCTTCTTGTATGGTGCTCTTATTAAATGGAAGATTTTTCAATATTCAAGAATATCTTTTACTTAGTGATGCCAGCACTGCCTTAGATTTCATATATAAATGGAAGTAAAAATAATAATAGATATGTCAGGTTGTTATAAAAATTTAAATATAAGCTGTCATTTAACAAAGGTATACACAGGGAGTTCATAAAGTCAGACTGATTTCCACACCTTCCTAATACAGTGTTCATATGACCCCACAGTAATTATATTTTATGAACTCCACCATGTCAAACTGTGAACGTGTCTTAAATTTCTGAATATTCTATTACCACCTGCAACTTTTCAAACAGAGAAACCTAATAAATTATCAGCAGAGGGATTCAGGCAGTTACAGAAAGAGAGCAACTGTGGTATTCATAAAAGCTAGTAAAAATGATTTTACCAATCACCTGTGGTAAAGCAGGGGATTTCCTGGGGTTCTGCCATTGTACAGAAACTGTTTTCTGCAGAGGATGACCAGTCTACTGACAGGTCTGAACAAGCTGAAATTAATATGATTTCAGTCCCTGGATACAGCTGAAATTCATACAGAGGCTCCCTGTGCCTCAGGCACTTTTGTGTGCAGTCTGGCCTTATCTTTTTAAATGCTGTATGAGGATGATATGTAGGCTCCAGAATTACCTACTGTCACTGAAAGTATTGCCCTTTACTTCCAGTGACCTTTTTCAGCTATAAGAAGACATGGATTTTGGACTTTTACTGTTTTTTTTTTGTTTGCCAGTCTGAGCCCTCATGTTGCAAAGCACCAGGGTAACCATTTGGATGGACAGGCAAAACAACTACGTGCTTTGGTAGGACTGACTTTGGTTCCAGTTGAAATCAATTCCACTAGTTCAAAGAATTTCTTGTTGACACTAGAAGATATGTTGTTGAAGCCAAAAAACCCAGCAGATTACATTTACCTGTACTGAGGAAAAATCCTGGAAGAGTGGCAGAGTGATGCCTGAATCACTTGTCTTGAGACTCTTACAAGAGAACCCATGCAAATAGATTCTTGTATGTTATAAAATATAAACTAACAAAACCAAGTCAATTTAGACAATATGTTAATTATTCCACCATTTGCTCTCAAAGAAAAGTACAAAAAAATGAACATTGAGAAATATGAAAGAAGTTATAAATGCATTATGTCTGCTGCAGGCTTTTTTTTGTCTTTCCTATAGGTGCTATAGACATAATTTAATTCTTTTTTTCTTTTTGTCACAAATTATTTTATAGACTTCTGAAAAAAACGTCCCAGACAGGAAAGGAATGCTGTGCAATTATCAGTGTACAGGAATAAATATTTTTCCTCACAATGTAACCCTTGCATTCTGAGCATCCGAATCAGGATCCCAGGATGTTGATGTTATGGAGATTGTTTAATTAGTCACAAATAACATGGAAGAAGAATGAAACTTTTTGCCTACGTGCTGTTAATTATAAATAACTTGATTTCAATTTATATTTGCACCATATTTTATTTGTTTGCCAAACAACATTTCCAAATGCTAGTTTAGAAGGCAGTAGTTGGCCACGAGAAGGTATGTGATTTGCCTGTGGAATAAAGGGTAAACCTGTTAACCTCTCTTGGGGATTTTTAAAGGCACTTCCGTCATTGATTGTATCACCCTCTTTGACCTTGTGTTGTGAAGCTTTAGCAGTGCTTTGAAACATACATGCAAGTTAGAGAGGCCAGATTCCTGCCTCCTGCTTGCTTTTCACAACATGCATATAGCTTTGGATGTGTTCTTGTAGAAGAAGAAAGATATGATCAGAGCAGGTTGAGATATTCCTAAACTAGTGTTCACCTAAATCTGACAAGGGGATGCAGAAGCACAGATACACAGCTACAACAACCTTGTTACCAACAAAAAATCTTATTACAGTACTTGGGTGTTATCAGCACCTGAGCTCTGCTTCTGCCTGTGTTGTACAGATTTGGCCAGGGAAAGTGCAGTAAACAAATACTTAAACTGTTCCTGGAACCAGCCATTATTGGCTGACCAAATTACCACAATTTGTGCAGTTGGTTCTCATTAGCCATAATGCGAACATGCAGATCTCTCTATTAAGGCTCAGTAATCCCTCTCCCTCCTGTGTGGGAATTTGTGTGCTATTCTCGGCAAAAGTAGTGCATTGATTTCCAAGTCCCTTCAGAAGAAACTTCAACATCTACATAAGAGGCATGAGAAGATGATGGGACTGTAACTGTACAGACTTATTTTAAAGTTAATTTTCTTCCCTTTATTTCTCTCCATCCTTTCACATCTCTGTAAACTCCCTGCTTTAAGGAGCTCAGAAGTCATAAAACAATTATGACCCCATACCTCCCCTTCACAACTACTCCCAGGAATGGAAAAGTGCTTTGTATCGTCATTCCACCTCACCTTTAGGCAGAACAGCTCTCCTTTGCAATCACTTATACAGAAAGGAAAATAGTTTTCTTGGATTTGTGTTACTCAGTTAAAGCATGGTGATTGCACAGACACTGTACAATTGTTACTGGCTGTGTCATTTTTATAGGCTGAATAATTCTGTTTCTCCTACTTGAGTAGATGCATTAAAGGTAGGGGCTAAGGCTGCCATCTCTTGTGACTTTTTGGCAAAGAGGAATGAAGATTATTCCTCTGTTGGAAGTTGTTTCTCAATGTTAGTCTGTCTGTTGTTACCTGTCTGTGTAGTATGCAGATGCAGCAATGTGAGATCTAATGCAGATCCTTTGTTCTGTATCTTACAAGACTGAGTAAAGGCAGATGGCTACTGTGTAGAGGTTATGATCTGATTGTAATCTCCACCATTTGCTCCCGTGTGGTGCCTTGAGATCTCAAGAACTTTAACTTCATAATAGAAATATTTGAACTGAATGTGGTAAGACAGGGACATGGACTCGTCATGTTGATTTTGATGCTGTTGTGGTAATAAAAATAGTAATACTTAGCAAACAATCAGTATTAAATATTTTACCTACATGACAACATGTAGCATTATCTGTAGTGGAAAACCACGTCTCTCTTTGGCTTGTGATATTAAAAGGCCCTACTTTATGCTTGGCTAGTTTATGGTTTACATTTCTCCTGGCCTTACTCTTACATCATCAGCAGATGCTGGAAATACGAGGTATAATACAGAACTATGGGAAATCCTCACAGCTGTCTGCAGCTTCAGAGTGGATCCACTCTCCAGTTCCTTTGAACAAAATTTGCTGAGGTAGAGCACAGAGGCTGTAATTCTAAAAAGCTATAAAAAGAATATGACTACATATATGCATAGAGGGGGTAATAATAATTATTTGCATTGCATTTTTGGTTTCATATTTAGGACAATTTGCCATTCAGAAAATCTTTAATTTTTTGATTTCCTCCCTTTCTTTAAAGCACAGAAAACTTGCACATAACCTTAGTGTTGTAACAAGCTTATTATTTCAGCTGCACTCCCAAAACATTGATATTTTAGTCAACATTAGTGTGATGCCTTAAGCTTTTGAGATAATGCAGCAGCAGGGTCTGAACCATGTATAGAAGGTATTCACTGATGCTTTGTAATGTCTGTGTGGCACTGACTTCTAGTCCTCTACTCCTGCCTTGAAAGTGGACGATTGCAGTGGAATCTGAGAGCTGTGTTCCTCTCTGTCATTTTAAGCAAAAAAAATTCTGAAAACAAAGGGAAGTTTAACTCTTGTTTGGTTTGCCTTGGCACCTTAAAAGATAATGTCATTAACCTTGATGGAACATTTCATGACAACAGTTCACATTAAAGAATGTCTGCTGTATTTTTGACTCCTTGTCAGAGCATTTTGAGGCAGGACACATTTGGGCAGACTTTGAGCTTCACAATTTAAGCATCCCATTAATGCTCATTGTTCTCTGAGAAGATTGATAGTGCTCGCTGACTTCACCACCCATTTTACAAGTAGGAGAATGTTTAAACAACTGGCCTCCACGAGAAGACCTGACAAGTTCTTTGTAGCCTGTCAGGTTGCCTTGCTTTGGAAAAGGACTGAGGATGAATTATTTTCTCTCTGAGCCTGATGCTTGTGGGAAGGCTGGCAGTGGATACTGCAGCATTACTGTAGCATTTCAGAATCTTTTGAAAGAATATAAGAGTCTGTAAGAATTTCTTGTTAGCTTTTATTTCCAGACAGAAACCCCTATATTTCAAGATCCTTTTGAATCCTGTATGCTTTTTTTATCTCACCCTATTGCACTGTATCATAATAGGCAGCAACTCTTGTTTTTGCCTTTGCCTCTGTAAAGTGACTTCTGCTGCATGTCTCTCCCATATTACTGCAAAGAAGAAAGCCAGGCTTGTGCTGGCATCTGTGCAAGAGTGAGGAATGTATAACAGTATTATATCTGGCAAGTCATATGGATGCCTTGTTTGATCACATCAATCACTGGCTTTGCTGCTGAGACTTTTTAATGATAATACCAAGCACATTCCAGGAATCTGACTGAAGCAGAAAAGCCTGGACCCAAAAGGATTTCCTGAGAATCTAAATGTGTCTCACACAGAATTCAGAAGCCAGTGCACAAAGTTGTGATGTGGAAACTGCTGTTCATCTCCTTCCTACCCTAGGAAGGGCAGTATGAGTTCTGGTCTCTTGGACTACAGAACTTCTTGGGCACCTGTAGTCTGACTTCTGTGAATGGAAAGGCTTTATGATTCTTGATATGATCAAATGGCTTGCACTTAAGTGCTATTTGTATCCAAAGCTTCTTCTCCTTTACCCTGTGCTAATCTGATCTGAGCACACTGAGCTGCTCAGGCAGCAAGAAGCAAATGTTGGTTCAGTTTCCTAGAGAGCCAAACCTTCCAACTCCCAGGAAATTGTCCAGTACCACTTGGTAGGAATAGCTCAAAGAGGGGAAGGGGAGCTTCTCTTCTTTCTGACTTCCTGTTTCCATGTAAAGCAAGCTGTCTTCCATATCAGACAGAACTGCTGTGGTCGCAGACTGAGCTGAGAAATGTTCGTCTGATATCACCAAAATTAATCTTTGGAGCAGGAACTGGCATTTGCACTCTCTTAGATGTGTATTGTGTCTATAAAATACCGTGTTTCTAGTTTTTAGGTGTCATTGCCTGGTATGAGGTGGAATAACTGTCGTAGATGAAGAAATGGATTGAACTATGAATGCCATGGGGGGCAGATAAGTGGATGCACTCATGTGCACGGGTGAGTGTCTCAAGTTGAGCTGCTGAACTCTTGAGCAGAAACCTGCTACTCGCTGGCTGCAGCCACTGTAAGTTGCTTTAAACTTTGGTTACATCTGGACTAAGCAAAGTGTATCATCCTCAGTTCTTCAGCTAAGAGAAACATGAGCCAGAAACAACAATCACACACTTCTGCATGTAGGCTATTTAGATCAGGAAAATTCAGGGCTTGGAGTGCTGGGAAGAAGAGGTGATGTCAGTAAGTATTTCTGAAAAGAAATACCTCTCTGAAAGAAGAAAGGCTCCTGGAAAGATGGAGGTGAAGAGCTTGGTTGGAAGAAAGATCATGGAAGTCCATCCTGAAGACCAAAGATCTCACAAAGACCCAACTGGAGATGGATGCCTGGGGACACCCGGGGACCTTACCTCCTACCAATCAACATGGATCATGGTGAGCAATGGCATGGTAGAAACTAACTTGACTTTCTGCCTGACTGTCCTGAACCAGCAGCAATATTCCTGCTGGGAGTAGATGGCAAAGTCTAATAGCCATGGCAGTGGGGGCAGCGGAAGTGTGAGTGCCTCATAATCAAGTAGAATAAAACTCTTGTCTCACTGGTTGTTAAGTAAACCTCAGCACCTAAATCCTCAGGGGGATGCTGTTTACTGTCATTGCACTCTGAATCATGAATCCTGTGGCTATCAGGGTCGTGGTGATTTGGAGCAGTCTTACAATTGACACTCTACCTTCCCTTAGGGAGCAGGAATTTATGAAGCTGGAAGGATTTTTGACCACATCCATTTTGCCTCTGTCATGCATTAGCAAAGCCTACAGCTATTTCAGGCCAGGAACTCATATGAAGTTAGCATTTTTTACTAAAACTGGGTCTTTGGAAGGGCTTATAATTATCTAACTCAATGATGCGACCTGAACTTTTGTAAGACAGATGGTTTTAAATATAAAAATACACTTCCTGTAGATACATAATATATTTTTGACTTATTTCTCCTCTCCTATGTGACTGACAAGTATTTAAGACTTGCAGATACAACTACAGCATGGCATTCTCATTTTCTTCATCTTTCTTTCCTTCGCCCTTACTTATATATCTGGTTTGTAATCCCCCCTATTCTTTCTCACTGTTCTACCATATCTTCAAGTATCTTCTTTCCCTAGGTGCTGGAAGGCTTTTATGAGTGCTAGTTTATTGTCCTGGAAGAGTCTGTGAAATACTTCCAATGTCCACGTATACTCTTCATCAAGGAATTATAAGCAGAAAAATTCAGTGTACTGTCAAAAGAGAAAATACTTTTATTTTCTTTATTTATGGAAATTTGGCAAAATTTGGCTTATGTATAATAATGCCATTGGTACTTTGCAGGTTATTTCATTTTATTTGATTAGATTTCCTATCAGAGATACTAGTAGAAATTTGGTAGAAGTCACAGAACTAGTAAAAACACTGGATTGATGGTGGTGTATAAGTAATGAGCAGTGTTTTGATATCAAAATGAGAACAGAAATAGGCCATATGGGACACTGCTAGTAACACCACTGGAGGTACTTCTGGCATGAGAAGTGTACATGTGCTAGAATTAGGTCATGCTCCTTGTCCAGCTTCTAGCACAAAATTGTCTGACCCTGGCACTTACCCCAGTGCACCTGAGGGAGAACGATCTGGCCTGGCATCTGTCATCAGTTTTAAATCTTAACATGGAGATTTATGATAGTCTGTGGAAAAATCAGTGCCTCAAGCAGATCTGCTGTGGTCTGCATTACCTTTCCTGAGGGTGTCTGTGATTCTTGACGGAGTCTTGGTTGTTAATAAGGAAAACAGGAAACTGGAGGGCATTTATTTGAAAGAAAAAAAAATATTAAAGGGTTAATCTAAGTAGAAAATTATGAGACGGTTTTTTCCTATAAAGACTCAGAGTGCACAAGCTGGGTATCCCAGCTTTGAGAGTCACAGACCTTGGGGATATTTTCACTCCATTTCTGCAGCACTGACCACAGGTCAGCAGCTGAAATCATCTTGGTACTTCTAACTGACTTGCCGTCACAAAAGTATTAGATATTGTCTACACGTCAAAATCTCCTGTTCTCTACATATAACAAGTGGCTTCTCAGCCCCTTCGTAGGTTGAACTTCTTATGTCTTTACTGGTAAATAAAGTGAGCCAGGAGATGGCCTCTGGCTGTGAAGCTAACTTGTACAGCTTGTCTTGCATCCTTTGGGTGATGCTCTTCCTTTCTAAAACAGGTCTACACACACCTACCTAAAACCTTGTAAGAAACAGGTTTTTAACATTTTAATACTCCAAAAGAAAGTTTGCCAGTGCTCACACGTGTATATTAGTGCCCAACAGGTAGCTGTTTATCTAACCAAAGTCTCTGGACCTTTTCTAGAGGTGTTCATTAGCCAGCTGACATGTAAAATCCACCTGACAAGATCTGTTTGTCCCATATTGGGGGTATGGAGAACGCCAGGAAAATCTAAACATGAGGATAAATGGGCAGATGAAAGCTGTAATAAACCATGGGTGCAATGTAGGGTGTGTATGTGGCATGGAAACAGACCTCCTTGATATCCTACATCCTCTGCCAGTAAATTGGATTGGGATTTGAATGTTAGATGCTGGGATTACCACGGTTGATAAAATTTCAGGTGGGGGAGGCAAACATTATGCGTTTCCTCTGTGAGGAGGAACTCTCTGTGAGTTCTGTTACTAAAACTCTCGTAGAATTAATCAGATTTCTATGTTTTAATTGCACAAAGGTTGATATATGTATTATAAATTTTTCAACACTTTTTTCTTTTGCTCTGCAGTGTAACATGACATTTATACTATTTATTAACCAACTGGTCCTATGTCTTGTAAAACTGTGTAATCCTCTATAATAGAAAGTCGTTGTGGGCTAATGGAAATGATGCAGATGAAGAAACTGGTTTTTTGCTCACAAAAGGAAGCTTCTGTGCAGAGGAAAACCACAATTGTTTTGGATTTTTCTTCTGCAGATCACGTAATGTTGGATATATAACAATGAATGGATAACACAGCAAAATATTACACCCTTTTAAGATGATTAAATGAATGCCTTCTCTGACTGATGAACAGCTTAATGCTAGAAATAACTTAGGAGGCTTTTTTATGTCAGCCTGCTTGTAGAGAGAGTGTGGCAGTGTTTTAAGTAGTGCAGTATGTTCTGTGAGTTTGGTGCAGTGCAGCAAGCTTGTATAATATTAGCATCATCTTGATGTTACATTTGGATCTTAACTTAGAGAAATGGAAAGCATCCAGTGTTTTGCCTTTCTTTTCTGTGTCTCTACCCCATCTCTTCTCTTCTTAAAAATAAAATTGTAGCTTAACAAATGAGTTCCAGTGCAGTGTTGCTACCAGCAAGCCCACCATTTGCTGTGGTTTGATTTTTGTCTAGATTGTTAAAGACTTTTGAGCAAACTTTGGGATAACCCTGGGAATTCAAGGGTCTAAGTCCTGTTTTAGTTCTGTGTAAGAAGGGAATAAATGTTAGGATACCTCTGTGCTTTTCTCAGTTTGATATTCTTAAAAACAGTTTTAGGGTTAGATCCATTTGTCAAGTATTATCAAAAGCCCCAGAGCTGGTAGCTCTTTCAGTACTAATATTTTATACTTTGCTTTCTCTAAAATCTTTGGAACATCAATGTAACACATTTTCCTTTTGCCACCAGGTTTGATATTTTCTCACTTGCAATATTTTCTGTGTAATAGGAGTCCACAACCAAATTCTTGAATTCTGGAATGTGAGGCTCTTAAAAGAGTACAAGTCTTTAGCTTCTGTCTTTGAGATTTTTCCTGCAGTAAAGGTGTGTTTTTCCAGGCCTTTTTCTGTAGATCTGCTTAGTCTCATAGTAATCTTTTCTGCTTACTCATAAAGGGGCAATCTAATTTAGATGGCTGCTTCTCCTGCAACATAATTTTTTTCATCTGCCAGTGCTACCCTTATTTTTTTGGAATGAAGTCATCTTTTTCATAACTGAAGACTAAAAATGATGAATGATTTAATTTATAATTTATTTGTCCAGGCAGAATAAAGCCTTTTTTTTTTTTTTTTTTTTTTAAATCAGGCTTATATCAGAATTAATGCACCTAAAACACAAGTCAGCAGTCACCTTTCTTGTTTTCCTCAGTTCCTGCCATGATCATTAATTAAACTGCATCTTTTAAATGTAAACATACTGCAACAAAGTAAAAGTGTTTTCTGACCATAAATCTCATGGATGTTGTTGCTAGGCTGTTTATGTACACTGTGACTATTCTTCAGCTTTTAGGAGAGGTAACAGTGATGCAGTAATTTATAATCTCAGAAAATATAATTTACCAATCATAAGATCAAATGCCTTTCAAATAATAAATTCTTAGGGATTTTTTTTGGCAATGCATCTGTCCCTCAGTATTTTCTGATGTCAAATGAATGGCAGGAGAAAGAGAAATGGGTCAGGCAGGATTTTTCTGCTATATTGAACGTATCACTATATGATATTTTATATATGCTATTACATATTTTCATTCACCTGGCCAGCCTCTTCTTTTTTTTTTTAATTTCTCTCTATTATAAAAAATCTATTTATTATTTCAAATCCCAGTCTCCTTTCAGTTTCCTGAATCTAACTGCTACCTGCAGAAGCAGCAATTTCTGATTCAGTTCATTGTTACGTAGTTTCTACTAAAGGAAGTTCATTCTTAAACGATTCCTGTAAATCAGCTTTCCAGCAGAAAATAAGTCTTGATGTTGGATGCTGCACCAAAATCTGATGATGCAAAGACATCTGGGCTAAGGCAGAAAGGAGATTTAAAGCTGACTTTTTTCTTCTGAACTCATTCTGCTCTCCCACACACATACATGCACAATTTCTCTCCTCTGCCTCCTAGTACATTTGCCACCTCCTTTCTTTCTTACTTTTTTTTTTTCCCTCCCTCAATAAATGTCTAAAAACTGGAATTAGAGACTGGTTACAGTCATGTTGCATTCATTGTAAAAAGAAGCTTTGACTGCCCTGCCCAGGGAGCAAAAATCAGCATTTCTCAAAGAACATGGCATGCAGTGGTAATGAAGAAAAAAAACATTGAAATTCCACTCAAACCTCTAATCTCTATTTTTGATAACTTCTTATTCTCAATGTTTTCATTTAAACTCCTGGGGTTTGGTTTTTTTGTTTGTTTGTTTGTTTGTTTTATGGACATACCTTATATTTCTAGTACTTTTGACAATGAGTATAAAGGATAATGAATTTAAGGACAGTTGCTGCTCTGTTAAAAACTTTCCTTGACTATGCTTGGATATGTTCACCACAGGATGAAAGCTGCATGCTTTCTTTAGCTAAGATACTGCAGAGCCCTAGTGAAAATTGGGGTGTTTTATACCTCCCAGACAGAATACAGATCAAAGGATAGATTGGGGTAGAGCCTGGAAGTCATGAAATATTTTTAAAACTACCAGAGTCTAGTCTTCACCAGGACTTCATCTCAGAGGTGGTTACTACAAAAATAAAGATGTATTTGTGCTGAAAAAAGGTTGTGTGAAAGAGACAGAATCTGTCAGATATTCAGAAAACTTCTAAATGTTAGCAGCCTTGAATGCAAAGGTTTGGGAAGAGCCACTGACTTCTGATGGCTCCTTGCTTGGAATGCCACCTTTGAAGGCTTGTTTGATCCAGAGGGGGGACCCAGCTATTGCAGTTACAACCCCCAAAAGTGTAAGCTAAGTGTAACTTACATCACACTGCCATTCAGAAAGGTGACGCTAGACGTTCAGAAAGAAAGCTTTAAAAATGCCGCCAAGATCTCTTCCCAATTAATTGTAATTTCTAAAGGCTGAATTCACGTTTCTCAACCTCTGCATTTATCAGTAGCAGTATCATATTTATTTTTTCTTCTCAAGCTCTCTTAAGGAATTTCATCATTCTCTAAAGAAATAGAAAATGTTTTTTCTGTGTCACTTAAACCAATTAATTTTAGGAAGACTTTTGTGTTACTAAATATATTCTTTGTTCCCATTCAGATTTTCAAGGTTTAAATGTTTTGCATCTCCTGGTCCTTTTTTGGCCAGGCCCTTTTTTGTGGTACACAGCAAAGACTTCATTAGATCATGGCAGACAGACTGATATGACCGATATGATATCCAGTATTAAAGGCAGGCAAATTACAGAGGTGAATGCAACATTTTCAGGGTGCAGAATCTCAAGTCTGATGAACATGAGGGATGAAAGAAAGAACATGTAAAATTATTAAAGTCTACATTTTGATATTACAAAAATATTCTTAGTCAATCTGTTCATATTTATATTCAGTGCTACCATGGTGGTAACATCACACTAGTGAGTCAAAGTACAAAAAGAGAAGCTTTACTTTTTCAGAAGTGAGTAGGAGAGCAGTTTTCATGCATCTGCAGAGATAGCAGTAAGACTTACTGGAGTTGGTGCAGAATAAATTTCTCAATCACTTACGAATGACTGTCAGATGTAGGGCAGGATGTAAAACAAGCAGATCACAAACCCAACCCCAGCATAGCTCAAGAATAGAATTCTTGAAACTTTTGCAGAAATAACATTATAAGAAAAGAAAATACAGTAGGTAATAAAGAAGATTCTGGAGTAAGTATGTTGGTTTACTACATATTATGCATAATTATTCATACTGATGAATTAAGTATGGTAAAAAATAAAGTACTGCTGTTTGCCACACAGTAGGATAGAAACTTTATGAATAGTCAATCATGTAACACTTCTTAAAATTAGTTACTGCTTTGAAAGGATACATTTTTCTCTGTGACCACTGATGCCTCAGACCAAGGAAACACCAAAATGCTTCAAAATTATTTGTTATTATATAGTCCCAGTGAAAAGAATCTTTTGTTTCCTTGGTTATATTTTAAAATAATTAGGAATAGCTTAAAATATAAGAATACATACTGTATGAACTGCTTTCAGTTTTGACAGGGTATCTTCATCTGCAGCTAAGAATGCTTCTATTTGTAGACACTATTTGTAGACACTGTCTTGTCTAGAGATAAGTGAAATGTAGGATGAGCATTTATTTCCAGGTATTTACCAACTTTTTCACTGCAGCATTCGGCAAAGTCAACCATCATCAATTGAAAACTGTGTAGTAGAAATTTTGATTTCCTTCTTATTATCAACTCCAAAAGAGTCAGACCTGTTTATATTCAATTAAATTTAATTTGGCCTCTGTCACACTCTTCAGCCCACAATCAAAAGTATATAAAAATATTTTGCAAGTGGTTTAAGATGCTTCCTACTTCGTATGAGGACGGCAATTTTAAATTCATTAATGAAAGAAAGAGATGAAGAGATGCTGCCAATGACATAATACTAATTTCTATTTCTGTCACAGTATATTTAAAGTTTTTATGAAGGCATTTGAAAGCTAGATAAAAAAAACCAAAACCACCCTATTTTATGCATGACAAAGTTTCTGACATGTTAATGGTAGTAAGTCCTTCCTTAAAAATAAGTTCTGGTTATTATTTTTTCAGTATACACACATTGTGAATCAGCAAGACACAGAGACTTTAATTCTGCAGTGTATTAGCACATAAATGTCTGCCTCCAAACTGTAATTTCAACAAGAAAATTTACTTTAACTTGATTTAGCCCATTTGCTCTTGTCTTGATTTTAGTCATTCTGAAATCATGATGTTCAGTCTTGCCTCAAATACATCAGTGGAAAGTTATCTAAAGACATCTGGACAGATTGCAAGACCTGCTGAATATTGATTCTGTTAAGCCTTAGCTTCCAAATAATGTTCAATTTTCCATACAGAGTGTTCTGTGAATGAAAAAAGATGTATTCAAATAAATTAAAACTGGTAAGTACTACTTTAAGTAATAAATTCATTTGCTTTTAATTATTGAACTCTCTGTTTGGAAGCTTTAGAGGTGTACATTTCAGGAAAAGTACGTGTTATATGGCATTTCTTGGACAGATGGTGTTTTATTTCATTGTCTTTTTCCATCTAAGGGATATTTTGCCTCCAGTTTCACCTTACCAAAATAAGGATTAGTGATAAATTATTATACTGGAAAAAATCCAATAATCAATAAGAAAATCTTCCTCAGGCTTGAATAGCTGAAATAAACATCTCCTGGCAATGATAGAAACTGATGTTTAAAAGCAAAATACATTAAGGTTTTGGGTTTTTTCTCCAGTAAAAATAAAATTGGACCATGAACTAAAGGAACTCATCAGATATACAGCGTGCAAAATGCAGATATACAACATGCAGGTGGCAAAAGGAAATAATTTCTTTTTAATGATAAACTCTCATTTGTTTCATAGCAATTTTTAAAAAAATGTAAACACTGGCTGTACAAATAAAAGCCTTCTTTGAAAGGGTGTTTCTTTGGGATGACATCATGCTGAAATGCATCACTTTTTTTGTAAGCTGATTCATTTGACTTCTATGATTTTATTAACTGATTATTTATGCCTTTATGCAACATTCTTCTAAAGAGGTTTGGTGCTAATTTGTTTCTTGTAGCATTACTGTTTAATTAGGCAATCAACTTTGGGTCTACCTGCTGCTGGAAATAAAAGAAGTGACAGCCTTACACAATGTGTTAATTTAAAACTGCAAAATATCAACTTGAACTAAAAACCCCAAATGAGCTTAAAATACAGCTGAGGATTGTTAATGGTGAGATTTTTATGTTAGCACAACTCCATTGCTGGGTATAACTCATGCTTTCTTGCATAGAATATAACAGAAATTTTTCAAATAAGGCATTATTTAACTCGGTAATCCTTCTGAGGCTTGTAAAATCCCTGAAAATCTCATGTTTAAGTTTGACCAGATTTTTCTTCCTTTACTCAAGTCAAGTAATGTCTCTTATCCTTTAAAATTCTTACTGTAATCCCTGAGATCACTTGCAGGATAAAGTGATGCCTATTCTCCTGAAAATGTGAGAATGCTCAAGGTAATGTCCTTTGGAAAGTGTAGCACATAAAATCAGCAAGTTTCTTCAAAAGAAAAGAGCTTAGACATGCATGCTCTGCAGCATACCAACAATTCAGGGATTTCTTGGACAACATATGGAGTCAATTCCCAAGGTGTGTACATCTTTTTAAAAGAAAAAAGTCCTGGTAGCATTTTTTTTCTGTATTGAGAAACCTGAAAAAACATCAGAGAGAGAAATTATCTTCCAAACCTCAAAATGCAGTCCAGAGTAGCTCATTTTGGTTACACAATATAGAAATAAACAAAGCTACTGAACATTTCCAAGCCTTGGGTCTCAAATTATTTTATGCCTCTCTCCACCTGTAAAGTAAGTGGAATCATAACTATAAAGAGTTTAAAGGCTTGAAAATTGATAAGCAATGAAAAGGCACCCAAACTCTCCTTTATGTACTTCCTTAAAATATATAAAATACCTCTCAAGTATATGTAATATCTTGCAGTGAAAATAATTTTTTTTGCTAACTTCTTTTTGCCCCTTTTAAATGTGATATTTTCAAGCTTTTAATCATGAACATGAAGATACACATTTATTATAATTTTTTAATAAAAAGCTCTCGTTGTAATGTACTATTCTAATTTCAAAATTTAAAGGAAAAAAGCTCCAAAGTACTGAAAGAACTTTTATAATATAAATTAAAGAGCAATTGTGCTACTTTATTACTGGTTTGCTATGGCATTTCTGGCTTCAGGAACTGCCTCTGTTTGTGGCAGTAAATGAGTAGAGAGCTTTCTCTGTTCTTACATTTAACTTATTTTTTTTCAATTAAAGACTAAAAAAATTCAATGGTGTTAAAAGAAATGGTTCATACAATTAATCATCCCACTGAAATGGGATCTTTCGTTCTTCTTTTGTTTGATACTTCAGTAATCTTTGTCAGCTTTGCAAAGCTTAAATCTTCTCACAATATGTTTCAGTTATTGGCCTAATTAACATACAGCTTTACATGACTGAGTGATCAGTGCAAATTAGATACCAACAGGGGCCATTGACCTAATGTGCAGACAATCCCCAAACTAGATCCTCAAAATTTTTAATGACTTCAGAGTGTGGATTTAGCACCATACAGCACTGTGTAGCTGAGCTCCTGCAGTCAAGAAAAGTAGAGAGGACTTGAGTGTGCCCAGAACACTTCACAGTGTCTCACTCCTATCAATGAATGCATTAGCAGAAAGAAGATAGTAAGTGACCTCAGTCACTTTGTTATACCAGTGCAAAAGTTAGAATGACATTTTGAAGTGAACCGCTTTCTTTGGGAAAGCTCAGCCTCTTTATGATACTCATTTTGTTGGAAAGGGAAGAGGGGAGGTAACCTTAAATTTTTGTATTTCTAACAAATGAAAAAGTGTTTATACTTCTGATGGAAAAACAAATCTCTGAGCATCTGTAATTATTTGGTGGACTATTACCTAAAAACTATTCACAGGTGTTGATAACTAGTACTCATCAGGGGGCAGAGGCAATGGTATTTGCAAGGCCCAAAGCAAGTAGTTCTCGGCTCTGCTTAATGCCTTTCTGGGAATTATTTTGAGAAATACAAGGTCTGGTACCCCTGGATTAAGGTCAGAAGCATTTCTGTTGCTAAAATTTGGGGAGGAGGGATATGAAAACACTCTTTAAAATGCATGCAAAAATGCCACTTTAGTTTTTGTCTGTGACATCTGCCCATGATGGTCTATTTTAAGAATAGCTAGGCTGTGTGCTGTGTAAATGTGTGGTATGCCTTCTTAGAAACTTTACAGGTTAAGCAGTAGTTTGAGCTGCTTACCTTACAGCCTTGAAACAGTTGTGCAGAACCTTCTTCCCTGACTTTCCAGTTTTCTGGGATATAACAGAAGAACATAAGCTAGAGCTGTCACCCACAGGTGTCAAGTGGCACAGTCCACCAAGCCCAGGAGATACCTGGACCACCAAGTTTTTGCTGGTGTCTGAAAGCATGAATGACATCAGCGTTGGTTTTTTCCCCTGGTATTACATGACCGCTTGAATCAAATCCCATTTGTTAAAAGGTTTTCTTGGCATCTGAAACCAAAATATTCTTTGTAGTACTTCAGAGTGAATAAGTGTGCACTTCAAAGCACAGACATAGGGTTGTCTTTCATTTTTTGCCCCCGTGTACAGCTTCAAAGAATGAAACAAAGGGAGATTTATTGGAAGAGGCTTCTCATGATTTCCATTTATTTATTTATTCATTTGTTCATCCATTCATTCACATATTTTGAAAAGACTCCATTTCATTTGTGCATAGCAGATAAAATTAATTACTGCACTGCAGATAATAGCACATAAAGGTCATCCTTAGAATTGTGTTTCACTTTGTTGTCTTTATCATGCTTTGAAGATAATGGTTTGATGTTGTTTGTACACTGTGGAGTGCACTTCTATCCCTTGGGAAGCATGCTGAGAAAACAAATAATAGTAAGAGAATGGCAGAGCATAGCTGTTCTGCAGTGTTTGTCCCTGCTTTAAAAGTCTCAGCTGCTTAAAGCAGTGCCTGATGACAGTGCAGAGTTCCTCAGTCCGTAAACATGAAGGTATCGATCTGAAGACACTGAAATTGATGTATCTGTGTGTGAGAAAAGGGATGTGGTGTTCTGGCAGCTATTAAATTATTCACAATGATTTGCTGCTGTAGTGCATTTCTGTAACATTCTTCCTGTGCCTCCTCTTCTCACCCAGTGCTGGATTAGTCAGTTTTCAATGGGTCAGGGATCACAGAAAGGTGTTTTGTTTATCAAATGTTTTTCCCCATACACAGTGCAGGAGTATAAATGAGGTTGCTTGGGAGAAAAGTGTTAGATTTCATCAGTATTCATGCAGAAATTTTTTTCCTGTGGACAAGTGCTATGGGTTTACTAATGGTCACAGAGCATATGGTTTGGCTTCCCCACGTCGAACTGGGTGACAAACGAGGCGCATCGTCAATGAAGATGCAGACAGCAAGCAGCATGTGTTCAAGGCCTGCTTGGGGAGAGATTCCATTTTTTCTTTTCATATATGTGAGTGGGGCCAGGTTTAATTGATGGAGTTAGCTGGGCCTCACCAAGATTTTTGGTGGCACCATGGGCCCTGGTCTGACATGACAAGCTCCTGGGCCAGGGGAGGTGTGTACATGTGGCTGTGCCCTGGCTGTGGTGTGGCTCTGCTGCTTCTCCCTCTTGGCTGGAAAGCAGCTGGGAAGCAGTGAGTTGCCAGCACTGTGGCAGGGAAGGGAGAATATGAGGAATGAGGAGTGATATGATATTGGGGGCTGGAACTTGCTAAGACCTTAGGCTCCCTTTCTTCTTCTTGAAAACTAGCTCCTGATGTTGGTTAGAGATATGTTGCTGCTAAGATGTGATTGTATGGCTTAGAAAAGCATATATTGGATGTATGTAAAGAAGATGAGAGAGAGAGAAAGGTGGCTCCATTACAGTTGATCTTATCATAAGAAGTCTGTAGAGTTCAATTAATTTCTGACCTGTGAAATAGCAACAAATCTTAATTTTAAATATGCTCTTTTTCAAATAAAATCCAGGGTATACATTTTAAGTAATCTAGGAGGCTTGATAATTTTTTAGGAATGGTAATGATGTTTGAAATTTTCTCCTTGTAGATGTTGGCCAGTTCGGAATGTTTAATGCTGTTGAAAAATCTAAGTAACTTATCCAATATCTTGTTGAAACTGTGTTGATTTGCATGTAGCTTTCACTAGAAAGATACCTACTTACTTTTTCATTACTTAAAAATTAATGTTCCAAGTATGGTTTAGAGGAAGAACTGGACTCCTAACAGTAGTCATGACTACAACATATTGGTGGACTACTGTGAAAGGCATCTGTTCAGGGCCGTGCAGTTGTGGGGAATATGACAATTCTTATCTCAAGGTCACAGTCATTCCTCAGAGAAACTGAGATAACTCTCAGTACACCAACTCAGTATTCAAATAATGTGGCTTGCAAAAAAACTCCCTGTATAGAAATTTAAAGAAAACACCATCTAGTGCTTAATTTCATCTGCTGTAGGTGATGAGATAGGTTCTTTCTAGGAATATATAAGCTATTATTGTGATTTAAGCCCAGCTGACAACTAAGCACCATCAGCCACTCTCAACCTCCCTCTCTTCAGCCCTTGCCATGGTGGACAGGGGAGGACAGTCAAAAGTAAGACTTGAGGGTTTGGGAAAGAATAGTTTAATAATTGAGAACAAAGTAAAAAATAATAATAATAAAATTGTAAATAATTTTAATAGTGGTAATAAAAAGCGAAAGGGAAAAAATCCAAACATGTGATGCACAATACAATTGCTCATGAACTGCCTGTGGATGCAAGCCCTGTTTCTGAACCCAAGCTGGCCTCCCTTCCACATAACTCTGCCAGTTTATGTACTGGGCATGGTGTTCTATGGTGTGGTCTCAGGTCACCTATCCTAGCTATGCTCCCTCCTATCAAGTTGCCTTTTTGTTTTTTTTTCCTGGACCTCCTCAATGGCAGAGTGGGAGAGCCAGAAAAAAAATAAAAAATCCCTGATTTATTATGAACTCAACTTACAAAAACTCAAAACATCAGAGTGTTATCAATGTCATTCTCATTTTGTATCCAAAACAGCACTGAGAAGAAGTTATCTCTATCCCAGCTAAAACCAGGATGACTATAAAAGAGATATCCCACTTTGCATTATGAACAAGTGTTGAATAGGTCAGAGGTGTTAAATTTGAAGCATTTAGAGCACAATTGGGTCATCTGCAACCAGGAAAGGATGCATTATATCCAAAGTACGAGGCCACAAAATAGTTTGAATTACCTTTGATGCCTTTGATAATTACAATGTGATCCTTGTCTATTGATAGAAGTGTTTCAAAGGAGACATAGCACTGAGTCTCGAGGACGTTGTTAGTGCTGATGAGATTGCTCATAATCAGTAAGTGGCTCATCATGCTCTTAAAAGTCAGTTGGGAAAGCCAGTAATACTGGAAAAAAACCTCAAAGGAATGGTGTCACTGTGTGTCACATTACTCATATCATTATATGGATTCTCGTAATAGCTTTTTGTCTGGAAATAATTCTTCATGACAAGCAATATTTGTGTCATTAAATGTTTGTGCCATGTAAAAGGAGCCAGGCTTGAAGAGTGTAAGAGAAAAATTGGTGAGATATTTTGAAGCTCAGATTCATGCTCCAACTTTTTTCAATGAAATGACAATAAGATAAACATGCAATTAGAAAAAATGAGAAAAAAAAATCCAAGAGTAAATTACTTTTTTTTTCCATCCTTAATTTCCTACATTTATTTAGAACAGGCTCAGTGTGTTTTGACAGTGGTTGCCCTGCCAATAGATTACTGCTGTCCAAAAGGGAAAAGCATTTCTGCTGTAAGTGCCCCTTCAATTTTGGGAAGCAGCTCTTAACACACTGGTTACTAAACCTGAAGGTAATAAAAGCCATTGTGTAATTCTGACATCCTTTCAAAGATTTTTAAGAGGTCCAACCGTTCTGAAGCGATGAAACCTAGCTGT
The DNA here is from genome assembly GCF_001522545.3 of Parus major. NCBI lineage: Eukaryota > Metazoa > Chordata > Aves > Passeriformes > Paridae > Parus > Parus major. The sequence goes on from NC_031768.1 coordinate 37,354,519, forward strand.
TCAGGTTGATATGTTCAAGGTATTCAGGTGGTTAGGTTTTATTCCTGTAAACAGTTGTTCAGAGTGGTTCTTCCAGGGCTCGTTTATGGTCAATAGCTACTCAGTGACTGGAGAATCTGTAGGGTGCTTCCTTCTTCACCAACTGACCCCATCCATTTCTTAAAAGGAGACTGTCAAATCAAAAGCAAAAAAAGAGATTATTTTAAAATTCAGAATAACTTGAAAATAATTGGTGATCTGCAGGTTATTCTGTTTGTTGCCGAGTCAAAGGCTGCACCCCCAAAAGACTCTTTGTGGGTGAAGGCCCAGCATTGGCTTAAGTGAAAGCTGGGCACTTGCCTATCTGTGAGGATCTGAGCCTTGTTGTGGAGGGGGAGAAAAGGATAAATCCCTTAAAAGTAGTGTCTTTCAGATACTGTGCATCTCTTGAAGGTGTGCCAGAGAGTGTTAACTCATTTAGCGAGATTATTTGATCTGTTTTCTTCTCTTATGACAATAGATAAAGGTGCACTTCCTCCTGCAAATCTGCACAGCAGAGCTCATTTGGGCAAAATTTCATTGTTCCATACCCAATAATTCTCAAGTCTAAAGAGAGACAGTAGGAACACAGTAGGTTCAGACCTATTCAACAACGCAGGAAGCTGAACTGCTTCCAGAGAGCCTGCTTTGTCTCTGGCAGGCTCCGTGAGACAGGATATTATGGGAAGACACCTCTGTCCCTCCTCCACCGCCCATCGTTAGCCCTTTATGTAAGAGATTCTGCACTCTTGTTCTTGCAGCAAAGTGGTGGCTCCGTGGAGCCCCTGGGTGGTGGGCCCGCTTTCACAGCTTTGTTCCCCAGCAGGGTGTGAGTATTAAAAATAAGGTGGCTCATACAGCTGCCCCAAAGCTGGGGGCTGTGGGACTTCTGCGGATGACCTGTGGCTCTTCATCTGCCCGAGAACAGAGCTCCCCTGCGAAACAACACCAACACCTTGTGGTCCCACGAGAGGTAGTGGGCATGCTCATCCCTCCAGCCCTTCCAGGGGACTGGAATTGGGTTTGCTTGTGGCAAACCCCAAATGAAATACTGGGCTGTGCTTTCCCCAGGGTAAGCACAGGCACCATAAGATTTTGATGTGCTTCCTGCTGAACGAGGCAGTAGGTAGGCCTGCTCATCACTTTGCTTGATCCACTCATTGCAAAAGAAGACTGAGGGTAACCAGCTGGGTCAAGGCTGGGAGGTTTTCTTTGCATCAGCACAAGAGAGGCAGCTGTGGTAGTAAGGGAAATTGTGTGAAGCATACCTAATCCCCCCTAGTCACACGTATCTGCTGATGCCTTAGAAAGGCATCTGGCTTTTAGATACCAAATCACATTATCCAGCATCCTGGGCAATACATCTTGCCTTGCTCTGAGCTCTGCTCTGCCACCAGAGCGCAAGAAGTGCTGAAATCCAGGTGCTGAAGCAGTCAGCCCGTTCTTGAGGTGATCACAAATAGAAACAAGCGTCTTTCTGTTATTTCCAGCCACCCATAATTTGAGTCAGAACTCTTTTCAGTTTGACCTGAAATAGCAGTATCACTTTGTATCTTCAGTACTGTCTTCTCCTTATTTCTGAATGTGACAGTTGTTCCCACTCATATGGAGGAAAGGAGTACATCTGCACCCCAACGTGCCATGGTAAGAGCAGAGGAGTCATAAATTCCTAATTTCCTATAGGGCTCGTAAGGCTGATGATAAGCCTTTCTCCAAACCCATGAGACAATATCACCTAATCTAGCACAACAGCTTTTGTCACTGCCATGGCACCAACTAACTCCAGGCTTCATCTTCAGTTTTAACCTTGGAAGATTAACATCCCAGTGAAGTCCTGGATGTGCCAGTTTTCTTCCTAAAAGCTTCTGTCTCCACTAGATGAGGCAATGCTGAATATTTTAGACCCTGTGAGGCTTTTGTGGCTTCACAGCTAGATTGGTCCAAAAAAACTGATGAATTTGTGCTGATAGTTGGGTTTAAGAATTTATTCTGCTTACTCTGGTGACATCATTATAGCTGTGCTGCCAAAGATCAGTTGTTACAAATGAGGCCTTACCTACATGAATGCTCTAAAATGGCTACTATTTCTGCATTATTTCAGAAAAATTCTGTAGTTAGATTGGGACCACTTCTAATAGTTGAGGTCTGCAGACAATTGGTCTCTTTCGGAGCAGAGCTCAGTGCTCAACCAAAGGAGGTACATCTGGATTCACTGCCCAGATTTGGTCAGTTAGGAATCTTTTTAACTCTTCCTGTTTTTCTCAAAATTTTGGAGGTATGGGAAGTTCTTTGTTAAGCACCCTGGAACAGGAACAGATGATCATTGAAGAAAAACATAAGTTTCTTAACAGTACCTGGAATTTGATAGGAAACTCCCTTCATCACTACCTGTATTCCTGTTTTCTTGCTAAAGTCTCCTGGCTTTGCAAGTAGTAAGATTATAAAAAATTGAGATGACTTCCTGGCTTACATGGAGTTTTAGACTCATGACTGAACAGCTATTACAGTGAGTTTTTAGATGTTTCCATTAGCACAACTCTTCTGTTATACTGCAGGTGTTTACCCGGAAGGGATGCCAGTTGTCCTCCTGTTTGATGCTGCAATCTGCAATTGCAGTGAGTTGCTGGATGCCTGGCAGTGCCACACAGCAGTTTGTGCTTTTTTATGCCATGGAACAGATACTGATCACCACATTTCCTTCCAAATACCATCATGCTCAAAGCCTCTCTCTTTAACCTTTAAAAGTGAGGGTCACACAGACCAGTACATTTTACTGCATAACTCATAAGGAAATCTAAGAAATTTATTAGCATTTTCTTCACTTTCTTTTACTGGATTATTTCACAAGAAAACTTTTCTTATAAACCTTCCTGTGAGCTTGGTGGCAAAGTAATGTCAAACGGGACATATAGCTGGGACACCTTTGAAGGGAACTCCATTTAAATTTGGTCATGGAAAGTGTCTAAACTTAATAAACATCTGTAATGGACTTCACATTTTGTGCAATTGGAGTGCTTAGTGATTATTAGAGAGCTGTTAGGCAGAGAATTAAGGCTTACTGTAGATTTCAATGTGTTTGGTTTGACAGAGGCCATGCAATTTTTGGTGTAACACAGTAACATTTATAAGCTGATTCAAGCACTTCATGTAGACATGCTGTCCAAGTTTTCTTATTACAATTATGCATAATAACAATACAGTTATATGGAAATGATAGTACTTGGGTAATCACAGTAATGGGAGCATTTGTCCTTCATTCTGAAGAGCAGAGAAGTGGAAAAATGTTCGATGTGGGGAAAGGAAATTAATATTTGCCCTTGCAGAACACGCTTCTTCCTCTGGATTTGCATACATCTTGTCATACATTTTCTGCATCTTGGTTATGCTTCTGTCCAGTTCAGCAGGAGAAGTGTTTTTGTTTGATGCTGGGGAACAGGTCTGAACTTAGAAAAATTAGTTTTGATTATTCTTGTGGGAGAGTGTACATAAGTATACAATGGTTTTCTCTGACTGTCCCACTCTCAAGTAGTATTTAGCATTGGTCTGACTGGTAGGAAGATCCACAGGACACAGGGGGACAAACTGCTGGCTGTAAACTTGCTGCTTTCCAGATAAGCAGTGTTTTCTGTAGTGGCTTTATTCTCATGCTGAAGGTCTCTTCTGTGGCCCTGGGCATTAGGAAGTTTGCCTGTGCCTCAGCTCCTTCCAGGCCTCTGCAAAAGATCCTAAGCAAAGTTGCCCAAGGAGTACATGGTTGCTCAGCACCAGAGAGTACACAGGGCAACAAAAATGCTCACTTAAGTTTCAAGACTGACTTTTAACCTATGTGACTTGGACAGGCTCCTCTTCTAATCTTTTGCCCTGCCAAAGTATGCTCTAGATGCTGAGTAAGGGGACCTTCCTTCCTTACTTGGTGATCAAAAATTTTGCCCACCCATTCCAATTCTTCCAGCTGACTGGTGAAAACCAAAACATGACTTGTTGACTGCTTATGTGTAGTTTCATCCTATCTGGACTTCCTTTTATTCCTTCTGCTGAAGTCCTCCTTCAGTGAATTTGTACTAAAAATAGATGTTGGCATATGCTCCAGCACCTCTTCGTGTTTCTGCAGCATACTGGATGCTGAAAGGGGGATGTCAGAACTTCTCCTTCCAAATAAGCTGCTTAGACCTCCAAAAATAGTATTTAAATAATATTTAACATGTAATCCCATGTCATTTTTCACCTGGTTAATACTGAGCTCCTATACTTGCCTGTTACTGCTTTTATCAAAAAATACAACACAGTTGTGAATTTCATGTATCATGATTAATTTTTGGCTAGCTTATACTGTTTTTTGAGACTTTATGTACCTTAGCAGATGGTGTTAAAAATTCTGTGAATAGTTTAATTTAATTTCTTCCCACCTTCCTAGAATTACTCTTTGCTTTTAATTATTTGCTTGCAAACTAGCTGACACAAACTAGTTGAACACACTGATGACAATGGATTGTAGCAAAAATACAAATTTTAAGATGTCAAGATTTAAGCATTGGACTGTTTTTAAGGAAAAACTTTTCAAGAATGTGTCAACCTCTTTATTACAGGTTATTATTATAAAATAGTAAAAATAATTAAAAAACCCATTATAGTGCTATAATATGGTAGATATTCCTGAAATTTGGCTGCATGTTATCTTGGACATAATCACACTGAAAGGGTGAAACACAAAGATAAGCTCTATCACGTTCCAGTTCTGCAAAAAGCATCCTTTTGTGTGGGATCCACAGAGTTGGGGCAAAAATGCTGGGAACAGATTTTTACTCAGTTATGTCATAATATAATTTTCAGACATCTAAATATATAGCATTTTCCAAGGTGTACAGTATGTGCTATTAATACGCTTCAGAAATATCTGTTGGTGTTTAATTCTGAAAGTTAATTATTTCAGGCAGGAACAATATAGGTGTGAAGTACCATTAAATGTACTGCTGGCTAATATAAAAGAAGACTTTTAGGAGACTCTCTGGAGTGCTGGTTAAAGTTAGACAGGACACTTCATGGTGCTCCAAGTTGTGCTGTGTGTCTCAGACAGTGAATCCAGAATCTGACACAGTGGGAGCTTCTAAAGAAGGACCACTTTTGAAGTCATATACATGTCAAAGCATATGCATTGCATCCAATAACATTAATTTAATTTTAAACAGTAAAAAAACAAACAGAAAAAAAAATTCTGCATACTGAAGAGTGGCAAAAACAAATAAACCAAAATAGTGAAAATTTTCATGGTTATGTGTTCTAGAAATAGTATTCTTGCTGCCCTGTTATTAATGACCATCTCTATACCTTACAATCTTGTGTTTCCTGCATCATTTGCTGCAGTATAGAATGTCATGCTTCTAAGAAACTGCATCTGTCAATGTATGGAATAGTTTTACAAGGTATTGTTGATGACAGTGTGAATTTTAAAAAAATACCTGAAACTTAAGGTTCTTGAGCTGATTTTTTTTTGTTTACTTACCTGGAGCCCAAACCTGAATCAAATTGAATTTTAATAAATAAATAAAAATAAATTAATGCATTCCAACTGATGATAAAAACTTATTCCTTCTTTCATGATTGTAAAATATCCTAATTTATCTCTCCTTTTAGAACTTTCTGTGCCTTTCAACAGCTACCTTTTACACTTACAACCTAAAACTTTTCAATCTGCTTTTCCACGACCATTACACTGTTCCATTCCTTCTCAGCTCCATTAAAAAGCATCTCAGTTCAGCAGTGGAGCATTAAGTTCTTTTACCTGGACACCAGCATCATTTGCTATCAAATAAAAGAATCGGTCCAACTACATTGATAGACTTGCACAGGTTTCTGGTTTTAGAAAAAAGGAAAAGCTATATTTAGCTACAGTTACATTTACTGAACTGCAGCCTGAAGCTGAAGCCAGTTTTCATTTTGAAGTTCTGTTTTTCCCCAGCTATAGTACTGGCTTGCAATAGTGGCTTGACATAAAAAAGACCAAATTCATGCTGGAAGCAGACGTTAGCATCTTCTGAAAATTTCAGAATGAAAAGGAAGTCATCTTTGCGTCATCCTTCTCTAAAGTTCTGACTTTAATCTGTCCATCTCCACTGCTCAAAATAGCCCCTTATTGATATGCCAGAATTATTCTCCTTGCACACCTCTATGGTAACTACACTATAGGAACACCAGTTGTATCAAGCAAGGCTCCGAGTTGTTCTGCAGTCTACAGCGTGTGGTTCAGTTCTTACCTCACTAGTGGGAGTATTTTTTCCCTGCTGTAAGAGCACGAGAACATTATTCTAAGTGTGCCCATGGAAATATACAGGGAAAGCTATAAATATGAATATATTAATTAAATGCTTCTATGCTCTGACATTTAAAGACAGTAGTAGTCAAATGGCTGTGAACAACAAGGTCTATTGTAAATTTTTCTTTTTATTTACAAGGAATGTTGTCCATCACTTTTGAGCATTCATTTTTCTTTACAGTTGCTATCAAAGGTAAATTAAAACCATTTTTGGCTTCTTTCTATATAACTTTATAGAAATAAGATGGGGTTTTTGTTGGTATTTTGACTTGCCCATGGTGTTGGTTTTTTATATTTTGAAGAAATAGGGGCTTGTCTTCAGTCATTGTGAACATATAGTTTCAGTAAAGTCTTCTCATTTAAAAACCTTCAGATATCTTTTTCGTGAAGAGGGTTTAGGAAAAAAAAATAATTATATAAGTAGAAAAAACAAACCCTAAACAAACCAAAAAAAGAACAAATAATAAAGCTTAAATACATAATAACATCCTTTATATTACCTGGGAAATACATGTAGTGGAAGCATTCAGTTGCAAAATCTCATGTGCTTTAGCATTTTTAAAATGTTAATAAACTGTTATTGGGACATTACTGGTATTTTTATACTCACATGCACCTTTCACTGGTACTGCTTTGCCCTTCATACTTGGGCTAATAAAAGACCATGAGTAGTTACAATGAATAATGCATTTGAAAAATGTTGTCCTTCTTTTCCCTGTCTAAGCCAGTCTCATGTCCTTACAGTTTTCCAGCACTTACTTGCCTGTGGCTTTTCCAAGACAGCTGCACAGTATGATAGGCTTCATCCAAAGTGGTCTTCGTTATTTCACCTCCATTTTCTCAGTAGCTTTTATTACAGTGCTGTCACTGCTTTCTATTTATTCAGGCAGTTTATCTTCCTAAAGGTGCATTTGGAAAGGGATCTCAGTATCACAATCGTTACTGAAATCATTAATTTAATCTCTTTTCATTTACTAACATGTCTTCATTTTTTTGTAGCTCTTCAGTTTAACGTTAACAGAAGTTCCTCTTAACCTCTGTGGAGTAAGAAAAAAACCCATAAAAACATACATTATAAGTCATGTTTTTGGTTTTTTTCTTGTATTTCTCTTTCCTTCTGCTGATTTTCACTCAGGTTTACTGGTCTGTTAGTGTGAGACTCTCATCACCAGGTTTCTCATGAATACCAGAATACCTCTGTCTAAATTTTCTGCTCAACTGTGCACCCATAGCTGAATGCATTAACATCACAGAAGTCAATAAATATTTAATTAATAGCAATGTATGAGACTGAGGGGGTCAGAATTTGTTGCAAGTAGGTGTTACCCTCAAACAAAGCTTAATAGAGAGGACTTTTACCTAACATGGACTACAATTTTAGGCTACTGATTCCCTTAAATTGATTTAATCTGCTGAACTATTTTCATAGGAATACAAGTGGAAAGAGTTGGATAACTCAGAAGTATCCAAAGGCAGAGCCATTTTGCTGGAATCTATGTACTTGTGTTTGACAGATGTGTTATTCTTCTGCAGGCATTTCCTGTTCTCCATTTGCAATATGAGGAATTTTATTATTTCTTTAGGTAACATCTTCATCACCTAAAGTTTGAGTGCAAATTATCTGCTGGAGTCTGTCAGACTGTGCCAACAAGGCTCAGCACAGGGGCAAAATCTTGCTTAAGAGCAGCATAATTTTCTTTGTAAAATGGATGTGAAGTTGTTCTGTAGATTGCCCGAGATTTGTGCTCAGCACCAGTTCAGCCCACACCATCGCTTAGATGGCTTAAGAATTGTACATGGCCCAAGCACCTGTGTTAAGAAAGCACAGCAGACTGCTCTATGAAGTCAGTGGGGAAGGAATTAAATTTCCCTGTCAGAGAGCAACTGGGATTTTCTTTGTTTTCACCTGAATTTCAGAGCCTTATTTTTGTATAGCTTGGCTAAGCTCAATGCATATTTAAAGAATGGTACAAGAGATAATATTTAAATGTGGAAAACTGTGAAAACAATTTAAACAAGTCTTTCAGTTAAGCTTGAAAATTGCTTTCTGGCATGTATCCAAACAAGAAAAGCACACAGAAATGTCTGCCATTTTATATCCAGTCCAGTATTTTTGGAATAACAACAGCTGAAAGAATAAAACTCTAACTGAAGATGCACACACATGTGCTTTCACATGTGTTCACAGTAACAGGCACAATCTTTTAAACCTTTGCAACTACTTATCTCCAGCGTTTGTCAACTTTGTATTGACATGTTGGTCAGAAGAACTTCTGCTTAAATGAGAAATGCCAATTATTTTTGTGAGTAGTTACCACCAGAAAATAACACTCTTGATTCTGAGCTGCTGTTTCATGATCAACAAATATTTGCTCTGTAGAGATTAATTTCAGTGCAGATTAAGCTTAATGCATTTTTTGTTTAATTATCTGGTTTTGTAAATGGCAGGTACAAAGCCCTCTAGGGTTATGGTACACGGCAAAAGAACTTCTCTAGACAGACTTAAAAGGCCTGTGTTGCTCACAGGCATTGAATATAACACTGATTAGGAAATTTTCTTAAGGTTCTAGTTCTTAAAGTCAGGAAATGATTCAGCTGTTTCAATGTTCAAAAACCACAATTCACCCAAATTCTTGCACCTAAACTCTGCCTAAAAGTTTGTTGGGACCAGGTTCAAGAATTATGGAACCAGTAATAATGTGAAGGGTGTGGGAGATGCTTGGGCTTTCACAGATATATTCACACCCCCAATATACTGATAAATTTCCGAAGTAAAGAAAACTGTACCACAGGAGTGGGGGAGCTGCTGATACTGAGTAGGTAACTGAGACTAATGTTACAGAAAGAATGTGAAAGCTGTACTGCTTGTTCAATGGAAAAAATTAAAATTAGGAGAAACAGACATAATGAGTACTGAAGGAAATCTCACTGATCTTAGGGCTTTCTGCATAGTGGTGTCCTACTGGCATTTGGAGAGATATGCATTGGCTAGAAATCTTAAACACCTGCCCAATTCCCAAAGCCATTCATAATCAATAGGGAAAATTAAAAATAATTTTTAATTGTTGCATTTTTTTACTCTATTCTTTCTGGTTGAGATTCTATGGACTGGATTTTTCATAGCCTTGGTATAGCTTCAGAGATACTGAATGGGGAGATGAAGCACAGAAATTGTTATTCAAGTTATTTGATTGTGTTCATGCTTACACATGAGCACAAACAGACCTGAGGAACTCATGGAAAAATCTGAGAGATGATAACTCACAGCAATATATATAATAATGTACCTTTTTATTCCTGATACTTTTTAACAAAGAATAGTAACCAAAAGCACTGGCTAAAAAGGCTGAAGGAAGATAACTCGATTTCTTTGGCAAGATTCTGGTAGTACCAAGGTAGTACTTAAGAACACAATCAGAATAGACTTGAAAAGTCATTGCTGTTATTCCTTCTGGGAAAATTTTGTGCAACTAAACCCCACACAGCCACTCACTCACCGTCCCTGCGTCAGGATGTGGGAGGGAGTTGGAAGAGTAAAAGTGAGAAAACTCACAGGGTGAGATAAAGACAGTTAATAGGGAAAACAAAATCCATGCACACAAGCGAAGTAAAGAATTAATTCACTACTCTGCATGGATAGGCAGGTGTTTCCATCTGCAGGAAAGCTGGACATCATGCATAATGGCATCTTAGGAAGACAAACACCATCATTCCAAACTTCCCTCTCTTCCTTCTTTCCCCAGCTTTACATGCTGACCATGACACCATAGGGTGCAGGACATCCCTCTGGTCACTTGAGGTCCTGGCTGTGTCTCCTCCCAACTCCTTGGCCACCCTCAGCCTGCTCCCTAGTGGGGCAGGAGGAGGAAAAGGCCTTGACTCTGTGCAAGCACTGCTCAGTAAAAATGAAAACATCCCTGATTTATCAGTATCTGTTTTCCAGCACAAATCCAAAACATGGCCCCCCTCCACCTCCCGTGAAGGAATTAACTCTCCTCTCCCACAGTCAAAACCAGCACAGTAGATAACTTTAGCAGACAGCTAGGGACAGGATTAATAGTATTATCACATGGCCATTGGAGGGCACTTAACAGTATCAGTTTGCTCCAAGTCCTTGCAGTTGTATGCTGATACAAAGATGCTGTTTCTTTCATTTCCCAAGAATGCATTTGGCCAACCTAAATCAGCTGCAATCTCATCTCTTTCTTCCAGTGGCCGCATGAACCATAAATATATTTCATTGTTATAGATGTCAATCTCCTCAAAAAATCTAATCTAAGAAATCTCTTGCAAAATAATATCCTTCCAGTTCATTCTTTCTTCAATTTCCCACTTAACAAAACATGAGGCTCTCCTGGAAACTCAAAAATCTAGTAGAAATGAATTATCTCCTCAGAACTTTTTGACAGTTTGAACCTTTTCTTTCTTCATGGCTTATTGAACTGATCTACAGACCAATCCTATTCCCCCAGATTGCAAAAGAAGATGCTGACTGTGGCACCAAGTTCTGGTATTTTAGCATGAGTGATAGTAGGTACTTCTCCTGATGGATAAATTTGATTTATGTAAGATGTCTGTTGGAAGTCCTTTTATTTTTTTTTTCTTTGATTTTCAGTAGGAGACCCTGAGTTACACCCCCTTAAAAATATCTTAACAGTCTCTTTTTGAGAAGTGGTGTGAAGTTGAATTTTTTTTTTTCTCCCCTAGAGGCAGCTGCTCTATGAAGGGTAAAAATAGTCCATAGTAGCTATCCCTTAATTGCAGGAAGTCAAATGTCTTTCTAGTTTTCTTACCTAAACAAGGGCCAGAGATTTGAAGCAGCCCCAGTATGCCAATTACAGGCTTTTAATAAAGTCTTTTAATGTTTGTTTTGGGCACATTTCTTTTTATTGATCATTCAAATGACTGGCAGCACTCATGTTCCTTAGTGCTGAATAATAAAACTATATAGAGACAGTTAAGTTAAAAAAATGTTTCACCATGGAGCTGCACTCAATCATTCTTGCTCTATTGAAATTATTGTTCCATTCATGTGTCTGACACTTTCTTTTCGCTCATCAAGAGGAGAAAAGAATATTAAACCCAATGATGATAATTTTTGCTGCCATAGTTGCGTATCTCATAGAGTGATAGGAAAATTCATTGTAGTTGCAGGTTTTGAAATATACTTAGCCATGAAATAGGCTATAATCCTGTAAGCATGCACATAACTGAATATAAATTAATAGTTCCACTTAATTCACTAATACTTTTCATATACATTAAAATTAAAATAACATGTTTATTTTCACAGATATGCCAACACAGAATGGTTTGGGTTGGAAGGGGCCTTAGAGTTCACCTGGTTCTGACCTTTTTGCCATGGGCAGGAGCCCTTGCACTAGACCAGATTGGTCAGAGCCCCATCCAGGTCGTTGAACACTTCCATAGAGTTTCCATTTTGTACAGTTAAAGTCTAAGACTACTCTATGCTTTTGTTTTTCCTCAGGGCTGAATGAGTTGATGACTTGGGATTTGAAAAATAAGGCTTAGAAACAGAAAAAAACCCCATCATATATTAGAGACACAAAAGTTATTCTGTTTATTGTATGCTTTTCACTCTTTTCTATGATAACTACTGTTCAGGCACTAGGAAAACTTCACAGAGATTAGGACTTCATAGAGCATTTTTAATATTTATAGTTTTATTTTTACCTTCATTTCTTGTTCTTTTAGCTACACATAGTGAGACTCAAAATATGTATTTTCAGATCAAAAGGAAAGTGATTAGGTACTCTGCCTAAATTGCCTTGTTCTTCAGAACACATTTATTCCTTTACAGATTGAAGGAGTGTGTTCATTCCTTAATGAATTAAGAATTCATGAGACACTGTCTTTGTCTCTCATTTTGTTGATTTTTTTTTTTTTGTGGTATTGTCTGTGCTGCTGCTGTTTTGTATTGGTGCATGGTACTGTAACCTCTAACTTGTGTGAAATACTGTTAACATTTTTCTTTTTTGCCTGAAGGGTATAGACTGTGGTTCCCCTTGGAAGGAAAAAAGATGCAGTTTCTTCATTCATGCATCTTACTTCTGTAAACTTGCATGCTTTATTTTAATCATGGTTGAACTATAGAATCACCATTACTATGCTGCTGTAATATTTTACAGCAGGGTTCTAGAAGACTAGAATAAATTTTGTGGAAAAAAACCCCTAAATTTGTTCTTATTTCAAAAGACCCAGAAGTGTTAAATTTTTACATTTTTCATTTTGTCACTTCTCCAGACCGTTTCCTCTGAGTACAATAAGCTAACATGCTTTTCAGTGTGCACAGTACAGATAAATGCTAATAAAATATCTGACGTTGTAGTGTGGGGTAGGGTTTACAAGCTCTTTCAAGCAGAGAAATGGTTAACACAGGCACTGGCAAGACAGCAGATGGGATGATGAAATGCAGCTGCAAGGGATAAATGCACTCAGGAGAAGGCTGCAGAGGAGGGGAAGTGCCTAAGGAAATAGGGAGAGCACTTAGAGGAGAGCTGGTAGAAGGGCATGCTGTGAGGCTCAAGGTGACATGAGCCTCTGAAATTAGGGAAAAGGAAAACAGCTATGTGGAGGCGAAAAAATAAAGATGCACTTTTGGGAATGGGTTTGAGGATGATTAAGGAAGAGCCTTTTCTTCCTAGCAAGGCTGCCCATGGCAAGGATGAGTCCCAGCAGTCAACCTGTTTGTAAGGACATGGGTAGGGTTCAGCTCCCCAAACTTCCAAAGTCTTTCATGAGACACAAGTTTGCATTTGAGGTTGTTGGTGTTGGCCCCTTCACTGTCAATGGAAAGAAACAGATGCTTTTAGGGCATGATTCATATGACCTATTTTGAACACCTGCCTTAGGAGGAGTTGAATCATACCCTAGAACTGTTTCTGTCTATTGACATAAAGAGAGCCTAGGGCAACTAACTCAGATTTAAACATCTATATAATAGATATCTTGGCTTGGCCAGATATAAATGGTCCCCCAAATAACACCATTGTAAGTTTGAATGTTATCATTGTGACAGCTCTAGAGCATGAGCACTACAGCAGTTTTTCCATATTTACCTTAAACTCCACTGCTTTGTTTCTGTATAGGATCTGAGTAGTGGGAGGTGATGGCACAGCTGCTTTTTGCCACTCGATGTATGCTGAGGTCTGATGGCTGCTTCAGAAACCTATGGCTCTGCCAATTGCCCCAAAGCTCTGCTGATTCTTAGGAATTGCTTCCCTTAGATCTTCAGGGGAGAAATTCACAAAGGGGAGAGAGAGAGAGAGGGGGAAAAAACCCAAAACACCCCAGGTCCTTCCTAACTTTCTTAATGAAATTTGGCAAGCCTACCAAGTTTTTCTATGTTCTAGGCTATCTGACAGCACCATTTTAAAGGAGCACTTCATTAATTAGGAGGAAGATTGTGAAATTTTGCTGTGGACGGGACAAGGTTATCTTGAAGTGAGATTTTTATACATGGGAAAGATAAGGTTATCTTCACATCAGCTATTTTTTCCATTAAAATATGCTCAGTTCTGTCTGAATGGCAAGCTTCCATGTACCTCAGTTTGCCTAAGTTTGACTTGGCATTTGTGGACATGTCTCACATGATGTCACTGTGTCACAGATTCCTAGCTGGGAAATCAGGATTGCTGCTGCAGCCCTCACTTGCAAAGATTAATTGTCTTGAAGCTTTTGTTTAGTGTATGGTAGCCCTCGAAAAGCTGATGAGGAAATTAGCAATGGTTCTTTCAAACTAGGGTTTGAGTAATTTTTAGTAAATAAGACATTGGGCTAAGCATTCAACAATAATTAAATGTTGCATAAATATTCATCAAATGTACACCATGAAGCTTATGTATTTACAAAGGCATTGTGGAAAAAAACATTTTGAAGAAATGGGCTCTCCTAACTCTAGCATATTCTAAAGAATGGACCCTCTTAATTCTCCAGCATTTCTTAAAGGCTGAATATGAGCAAGTGGCTTGGAAACCATAATGATATTCTTTGATGAAACAGCTGCCTGGATGGATGAGGGGAGAACAGTGGATATTGTCTGCTTTGAGTTCAGCAAGGCTTTCAACACTGTCTTTCACAAGATCCTCATAGACAAACTCAGAAAGTGTGGACTGGATGAGTAGACAGTGAGGTGTGTTAAGAACTGGCTGAACAGCAGATCCCAGAGAGCTGTAGTCAGTGGTACAGGGTCTAGTTGGAGGCCTGTCATTATCAGTCCCCCTCCAAGGTTCCATACTAGGGCCAGGATTGTTTAAATTGTTCATCAGTGACTTGGCTGGAGGGACAGACATCTTCTTAGCAAGTTCACTGACAAAACTGGGAGGTGTGGCCAATACCCCAGAGGGCCATGCAGCCCTTCACAAGGATCTCAACAGGCTGGAGACATGGGCAGAGAGGAATCTTCTGAAATTCAACGAAGGCAAATTCAGGCTCCTGAACCTGGGGAAGCAACCCCAGGTACCAGGACAGGCTGGGGGCCAGCTTGCTGGAAAGTAGTTCAGCACAGAATGACAGAGAGCCCTGGTGGGCAACAAGGTGTCTATGAGCCAGCAGTGCTCTTTAGGAAGAGCATTGCCATGAGGTCGAGGGATGTGATCCTGCACCTCTACTCAGCCCTGGTGAGGCCAGATATGAAATACTGTATCTGGTTATGGGCTTCTCAGTACTAGAGAGACAATGGAGCTCCTGGAGTGGGTCCAATGGAGGGTGGCAAAGATGATGAAGGGCTGGGGCATCTCTCTTATGGGTAAAGGCTGAGGATGTTGTACCTGTTCAGCCTCGAGAAGAGACAACTGAGAGGGGACCTCATCAGTGTCTATATTGACACTGTGACACTTCAGTATGTCTATATTGAAGGGAGGGTGTCAAGAGGAGGAAGCCAGGCTCTTCTCAGCAGGGCCAAACAATAGAACAGGAGGCAATGGGCAGAAGTTGATGCAAAGGAAGTTCCAACTAAATATGAAGAACTTCTTTACTTTTTTTGGTGGGTGACCAAGCAGTGAAAGAGATTGACCAGAGAGGTTGTGAAGCTTCCCTCACTGGACACAGCTCTGTGCCGTGTGCTCTGGGATGACCCTGCTTGAGCTGCAGGGTCGGACCAGATGACCCACTGTGGTTGCTTCCAACCTTACCCTTTGGGTGATTCTGTGAATCTTTACATGCAAAATGTATGTGCAATATCAAAATACGGTAAAAATAAGGTTTTTGAATTCACTGTAATGATAATGTGTGTATATAATCTCTAGAAACATAAGTTTGAGGCTGTGATTCTGTTTATAATATTTGTGCTAAGAAGGGAAATATCTTGTTATTATCAAGCACAAGCTTAAAATCATTGCAATTTCTCTATAAGCACATCACATACCAAGTTTGGCATATCTCCTTTCTCTAGAGTAGATATTTGTCAATACTTGGCTAGAGGAAGTAAATATAGATCAAAATATAGATCTATATTTTATATTTATTCTTTACATTTACAGTGAGATGATATCATTGCTGACTTTAAAGATAGCAATATTTGAATTTAAAAATTAATGGAATTATTATTTTATAGTTATAAAAAAGTTCTGCCTACTTTTCATATTAATTATCCAATTATTTCATACCCAAAGTACAGAAAAGACTTCTCAATATCACTGTTTTTCATTAAACCCCACCTTTAATAAATTTAAGCGCAAAGAAGCAAATCTTTCACCTTTATGATATTTTTTTGGTTTTCAGTCTGTAGTCTGTGTTTGGCATATTTTCAGATACTGTGCTTTTCTTCCACAGGCAATTCAAATGATTCAAGGAGAATTAAGTCTTTGCTTAGTGAGTAGTACACAAGCATGTTTTCAGAATTAGCCCTAAGAAGTGAATTCAAATCAGGAAATATTTTTGTCAACACACTATACATTCTCCAGGAATTTAAAAGAAAATGGTCCTTAAAGTCAGATTTAGATTATCATATTACCTACATCTTTTAGTGTATAGTGTATCTATACATCTTACAGTGTATAGTTTATTCTGTTTCAGTGCTTCAAGTTTGACTCAATGATCTTTAATGATTCTTCTAGTCCTATGTTTAATGGTACTCCCACATGAGGGGAGAACTGAAGTGGCACAAATGAGGTCTGCTCTCTTACTGTAATTCTGCAGATGCTGAAGCTTTCTTATAGCTAAAAGTGAATGCATACAACCTCCTATTCTATTAACAGGAGTAGAGGAAAACCTCATTAGGAGAAAATTTTAGGATCATATGCAAGTGTATTCATTACTTACTGTATTTGCCATATATGTCAAGTTCTCTTTATGTTCCAATGTTGAATGAAAGGACCTGAGGTTTAGATTTTAAAAGAAAGGTATTTAAAAGAGTATTTAACTGATAGTATGTGGTTATTTGAAATAAAATATGAAAATTCCAAAATTACAAGGCATGTCTCACTACAGAAGGCAGGTTAAAACAGCTGAGGTTATTTGATGAAAATGTTGGTAAAAAGGAGAGCTCTCCCATCCAGATAACCAACCAGTTTAGCAAGGCTGCCTAAAGCTCTGGTTAAAACTGTCTCAGATTAATTTATTTCCCTTTTGCATGAAATAATTGGTCTTCTGCAAAGTCAGGACTGCTGCTAAGAAAGCTGACACTGCCTTTTTAAGGTATCTACTTTTATATATACTCTGAGTTGTTAATCACATTTGATACATTGGTTTAAAATCCATTATTTGAAGGGTTGGTTTAAAAAAAGAATATCAGAGATATGTGGATGAACCTTTTGGAAGGAAAAACTATCAGCTTGTTCTTTGATGACAGAAGTTTGACTCTCAAGCTGCACACATTGTGCTTGTGTATTTTTACTGAATACTACTCATCCATAAAACATAATACTGTTTCTGACTTCTGAAAGAGAAAATATATGAGGCAGATCTATTTATTACTTTCATCACCTGAAGATATGATTTGAATATGTAAAATAGATAGGGAAAATTACAATTTCCAATTAATTTATTTAAATAAATAGTTATAATTTAATACCAGTGAACTCTCTCTGCATTAAGAAATATGTCGATGTAAATAAATGTCACATCTGGTATCTTGAATGTTTATCTTTATATACATACTTATATACAGAGTAATTTTTATTTACTTTTTTTTTCTCACATGAAACTTTTGATCACAGTTAAGACTTCCTTAATTTTCAATATCAAATTTGCATTTCCCTTTGCTGGGATTTTGCAATGCTGTATCTGAAAAGGATCATAATTTTTGGTATCTAGTGGACTTTGTCCACTGTGGACTTCTTGTAATTGCCAAATAACTTTTTCCCAGAAGGAAGCAGTAGCATGTCTGCCCTGTATTTGATAAACAGATCAAATCAGATCAAACAGATCTGACACACACTTTAAAGACTCACTTGAGAAATATATTCTGAGTGTTTCATGATAACAACAATAGAAGCTGGATAAGACTTAGTAAGCTGAGGGAGAGAAAAACTTCAAGGAAAGAGAAAAAATAATGTAATACCTAAAATTTTGTAAGATTTGGAGCTAATTCCTAACAGTTTATATTCTGGTTAGTATATGGCCAGTCTGCCAAAGCCTTTATAAACCCTCATGTGACTTCTTTAGAGTAGCAATTTTTATATCATGAAGGACAGGAAAAATGGGTTAAGTTAGCTGCTGTCCACCTGGGTGTTCACCTGAAATCCAATCACAATGGATTTTTAGTGATTCTATTGCCAATTAAATACAGAATATGAGGGCATTTTTGTATCCCTATATGGTAAACATCCACTCCCCCTTCTGCAATTCCAGCCAGATAATGCAGACTTTTTGATACTTAAAAAGTACTTGAAGTGCTTGTGGTAGTCAAGAACAATCTGCTTACATATTCAGTGTGGTGAGTTTAGTGAGTAGGAAGGCAGTTCAAGGTTTAACTCTCTCTGGAAGCCAGCAGCTGCACCCATCACTTGTCCTTGTGACCCAGGTGCAAAGGAAGAGTAACTGTGATAATAAGTACTGGTCATCATGCAGATTTCAGTCCCCAGTCTGACTTGGCACTGATAGGTGGCCAGGTCTTTTTTTTATTTCCATTGTGATGTAAGTGGCCAAGCTGAGAGCTGATTTAACAAAATATCCATAACTTGGTGGGGGGCAAAGCCTAAGTCTTAAATACCTCTTTTTGTGATGTGGAGGGATAGTTCTATTCTTTGGTATGTTTTTCTTTTTCTTTTCTTTTTTTTTCAGTTGCTCATAAGTGTTTTCCTTTTTGGTTATGAGAGCAATCACTATCATCACTGTACTGTAATAACTGCGTAATAGTTTTATAGGTATAAAAGTCAAAATCCTACTGGTGCTGAGAGGTATCATTTTATCAACTGGATCTTGTGTGTAAGAACCTAAATAATTTGCTTAATGTTATGTATTCACAAAGTTAATAGTCAATGAAATTTCCCTTGCACTGTCTTTTTTGAACAGAAATGCTTTTGCCTGTCAGGTGCTATGTTATTAAAGAACATTAGTTAAATTAAAGTTGCTCCTAGGCAGAGAGTGCTCACAACCCTTAATGGACTTTTTGCAGTTTGCTTCCAAGTACTTGTCTACTAACAAGATTACAGTCATATTAAGATGAGTGTATTTGGGCTGGAGGGGCAGGTTTGGGAAATTGTGTGCTTAAAAAATAAAGCCACTTTCAGCTGTGTGTCTTTTGAGTCATAAATTTATCACAGGGACAGTGAAGCAAGGTAAGCATCTCTCCTGCCATTGCTGCTGTAGTCTGGCAAGGCACTGAGCTGTAGCAAAGGGAAAGTAAGATGGGTGACTGCCCCAGGTTCTCTGAAAAAAAGGCTTAAATAGCAGTGAGGTCGGAGCCTGTCCTGCAAGAAGGAGGGTGTGTCCTTGGTGGCAGGCTGGTGACAGGCAATAGCTGTAAACATCTGGAGGTAGAAATGTGGAGAATCACTCTCAGGAGAAATCACCTCCCCTCCTACCCGCCGCATCTTTATGCCACAATATTTTCTTAGAGTTCTGCTGCATTAACCTACATTTAGTGAGAGCTTTGTTATACATTTATGGTCTTGTGCAATTTGATAACTCCTCCAGACAGCAGAGTAACTTTCCACAATACAAGCGTATTATTTCCAAAAATTGCCAGGGTCTCTGGAGACTTCATCAGTATTTATAAAATGTCTTTAGATGTTACTATGAGAGGTATTTTGTACTGTGATAGGTGTTGTGGAACAGACCTCCCTCCCTCCCTCTCTCTACACTGTACCCAAAACAAACATCTCTACAGTGGTAATGAGAAATTTCTATAGCACCGAGACAATTTTTTTCATCAAAGGGCTGTGCCATGTGTTTTATAGGATTCTCTGCATTGGTGTTCAAGTCTTGGTGTGGTAGCATGGCAGAGCTAATCATGTCCATACAACACTCTGAACTGGGCCCAGATGAAAAATACCTGATTGGCTCCAAGTCATCCTGTTCTATCCCACTCTAGTCTCATCCTAAACTGAACTTCTATCTATTGCCTTCACTACACAGTAACAGCAGAGAGAAGACATAAAAGAAGCAGTTTGAATTGCTGCCTTTCTCATGAGACCACCTTGGTGTTCCTTACCTGTGTGGTTCAGGTGAACATCTGGCTGGTTTTGAGTGGTTTCTCTTTTAATTGCTGTGCCAGCCTTTGCCATGCCACACATTCCTTGCTTCATATGAGCAGCAACCAGATTATCTTCTGTTTGTTCCAGTTGTCTTGTTCTGGATGGGTCACTGAATTGATTTCTAACTACATCTTCTGTTACCTGCATTGAATGGAAACAATATGTTGGGCTGTGAAGAACAGAGAACTGGCAGCTATAGCTGTTTATGGTTTGCCTCTGTTAAAGAGAAAGAATTGAAAGTTGAGCTTTTTAGCTTCAAGGTGGAAATAAATAAACCCTTTCTAAAAGTGCCACATTAGGTTAAAATCAATGGGAACAACACAGAAGTTACAAGAGTACAGATGATCCAAATTAGAAATCCTACTCTGAACTTTTAGAAGTCAAAAGATGGAAAGAAATATTTTTAGTTCTGCATATTTGATCACAAACTAGTGTAACAATCACACTGTAAAGTGTAGGTAACACTCTTCCACTAATTGTCAAAACATCCTTTAATGGTGGGATTTCTCCAATTTGTACTTATTCCTACAGAATGTCTCGTTTTCATAGTTTTCTTTCCTTCTTTCAAATATACATTTTAATATGCTACTAGCCAAGTTAGTACTTCCTAAAGATGTCAAAATTTTTGAATAATAATATCAGAAAGAAGTCTTGCTTTTATTAAGGAGCAGAGGGAGATAGAAATTATGTTTCCATCTTTTGTAACTGGAGGACTAAACGTTATCTTGATAAAGTCTGCAGATGTTAACCCCATGTACAGAAGCTAATTGATATATTTTAAAAATTACCAACCTTGACTTGATAGTCTGGGTTTTTTGGGGGTTTTGTTTTGAAAGGACTGTGTATTATGTCTCTAACCTGTACCTGTATGACACCATTTACATAGTTTTCAGCATTCAGTGAACTGCAGCTGTCTGTAAATTAATAGCAGAGGGAAACAGATATTTCCTAACAGCAAGAAATCTGAAAATCCTTCTTTTTGGGGCAGATTAGCCTTTACATTGGTCCAAACAGGACAACCAGTGGGTGAGATTAATTGCTGGAAAGGAATGATTCAAATATGCATGTGCAGCATCATCACCAAAGGAACCTTAGGCAGCCAGGTCACCCCTGAATGACTACATTGGTTCCAGGAAATAGAAGCAGTACTGTTATTAACAGGTACTGTAAATCAGTGTCAAAATGAAAAATCTTGAACAATTAGAAAGTAATAATATTGTACTGTTGAGAAAAAATACTAAGACTCAGCAATAAATTTACTTGAGTGGAAGATCCATATGTCCTCCAGTAAAATTAAAAGACTCATAAGCCTTCATTTCAGTTAAAGATTTATAACTCATTACCATGAGAATAAGACTGAACCATAAATTCTGGAGAAAATTTAGAGACTAGCCAGCAGGAATATTTTTTTGGTGTGTATACAGATTGAATTATAAAGCTGGTCTCACAACATTATTTTTAAACTTGGTGGTCATGTTTATATTTTCTAATTTCAGCTTGTTTTGAGGATTTACTTTTTTTTTCTGCCCTAAATTACACCTTAGAATATTTCTTCTGATTTAAAGAAAAGTGACTTATTGTCTTTAATAATGTATCATACTTGTAGCTTGCAACATTTATCAGGAGAGAAGTTCAGATCTCTGTTTTCACTTTTGGGTTTTTTGGGAGTGGAAGGCATACTTGGAGAGATTTGGTAGCAAGACAAATCTATAGAGTGTGTCATCTCCCACAGTATCATGTTTTTAATGGTCAGCTGTAGCAGTTGCTGGAGACAATACAAGCATACTGTGAACTTTTTACTAATTATCCCAATTTTCAATAGGCAAAATCTAGGAGGCTTTCTTTTCATACTTTCAAGGTGACAAAACAATTGCTGAGGGTCAGAAGGGAATATGTCCTGAAAACTTGAAAGAAAATAGATTTTTTTCCCTAGGCAACATCAACTGCTTCTTAACATTCCTAACTTTTCAATATCTGGGAATAAACAGTCCTGGAGACTAGCATTATACCGGCATTAATGTGTTGTTGCAATGTCTAGTGCATTAAAAAATAATTTATTGTTTCTTTAATTCTTTTCCAAAATAGATGAATAGATAATATTTGTTATGTCTCCGAAAAACTAGAATGAGATGTGTTTTTCACTTTCACTGCTGTATTATCAGGGCTGTAAGTTTGTCTGTATATGCTATTTTCAGCTGATAAATTATGTTTTTTCTGACTTATTCTATACAGACTATATATAGTGCTGGTAACTTTTCCCTCTCGTATATAAATAATTTCTTCTATAGAAATGTAAATTTTAATGTATTTTTGAAAATCAGGCAGAGTGAACATGCATTAACAAGAAAGTTAATGCACAAATGCAGCAAGCTTTTTCTTTCTTTTTCTTTTATTTCCAGCCAGCTTTATATGTGTTCAAAGCTCAAGGCAAGGAGTTAAAAAGAAGCCACTGAGGTCAACAGGTAATTATTAGTAGTAGGCAAGGTAAAATTGTCTATTTTGAAGGGAATGTTTTTGTATAAAAACATTAAGAGGGCCTCCAGCTTGCTTTCAGAGCAGGTTTTTATTAGATAGCAGTTAAGTACTCTTGAAGAATCTGCATCTCACAGAGCTATTTCACCTTTCTTCAACAGTGCTGTCATGATGTTTCAGGTGAATTTGAAAGAAGGCTGAGTGGTTGTTCACCTCTGCTTGCCCTTTTTATACCCTGGCCTCTGGGTGCTTGAGAGGGAGAGATGTGCTGAATTATCCCTCTTCCGTGAAGCAATAGTTGTGCTTTTCCTGTTCCTAACTTGCTTTTTGGGCCAATTCAGGCATGACCCCTGTAAAGACAGGGCTTATTCCCAGGAGGGAATATCCTCCTGCTCTTCTCATGTTAAAACCATCTTGTTCCCTATTTTTGAGAACACCACCAAAGTTTTTAACCTCTCCCTGCTGGTATCCTCAATAACCTGTGCTTGTATCAGCAGTAGTGTGACCAGCAGGATTGGGTCAGTGATCCACGCCTCATGCTCAGCACTAGTGAGGCTGCACCTCCAATCCTGAGTTCAGTTAGGGATCCCTCATGACAAGAAGGACATTGACATGCTGGAGTGTGTCCAGAGAAGGTCTGATGAAGCTGCTGGAGGTTCTGGAGGACAAGTCCTATGAGAAGCAGCCGAGGGAGCTTGGGGTGTTCAGCCTGGACAAGAGGATGCTCAGGGCAGACCTTACCTCTTCCTACAGCTACGAGGCAGGAGGGGGACATGGTCTCTTCTCCCAAATAACAATAGCATGAAGGGAAATGGCCTCAGGTTGCACCAGGTGAGGTTTAGATTGAATATTAGGAAAAGTTCTTCCCAGAAAGGGTTGCCAAGCATTGGAACAGGGTGCCCAGGGAAGCTGTGAGGTCACCGTTTCTGGAGGTATTAAAAGATGTGTAGCTGCAGAACTTGGGAACACGGTTTAGTTGTGAACTTGTCAGTGCTGTGTTAACAGCTGAACATGGTGACAATAAAGGTCTTTTACAACCTAAAAAAACCCAGTGGCTCTAGAATGCTATGATACTGTATAATTCTTATTTGTGTTTTCATTATGTACCACTGACCTATATAGTTACTATTTACATTTTGTTAATGGAATTACAAGATGCAGGAAGACTACAAAGGCTTTCCATCCTGACAGAAGTTCTTGAAATGAGTGCAAGTTCATAGGCTTTACCTGAAGATCACCCTTCTCCTTCAGATTTATTGTGTCAAAAAGTCTAACCTGAAGTCTGAGTTTTCAGTGCATATACAAAGGATTTTTGTATATGAGTAACTTTGATATTGCTATTTGACACATAAGGATATAAATCCTAATTTCTAACATAGATAATATCCTTTATAAATTTAAATGTAATTTAAAAGTGCCATTTAGTTTCTGAAAATCAGATATAGTCATGGTCACTGTAGAAAGGTAAAGAGAGACATGTAATAAGTAGCATTGTCTAAGAGGATGAGAAGAATATTTACAAAATATGGATGGAAAAAAAACAGAATGACCACATATAAAATCAAATCTTTTTGTGAGTGGAGTATTTGGCAGCTTGTTCTTCTCAATGGCATGCTTGCCTAACTCTCCCCATGTAAATACTTAGAGAATAATTGGTATAAAAGCTGTCATAATTTCTCTACAAATGTGTGCTGCTGATTATTCCAATATATTTTGATTTATTGCAGTGCTAAAAGCAGTGTAGCTGGACTGTACTCTTGCTACACTGCTGAAGTAAAAGCTGAAGTAAGTACAAGAAAAAAAAAATATTAGTTATTAGATATCTATCACTTTTATAACCTAATTACATTTTTAATAGTTTTTAATGTGTTGGAGTAGAAAAAATGGTAATGAAAATGCTTGAGTTAATTTTAAATTGAGAGGACCCTACTAGAAGAAAATCTAGAGGGTGGCAGGCTTTGCATCTGGGGATAAAGTTTGGTGGGAAAGGACTGGATCAGCTGGCATTTGACTAATTAGTGAGAATCCAGATGCAACAGCTGTCTCCTGTTGTATTCAGAAATGTTGTGGTGTACAGAAGGAAAAAAAGAGGAACACTTAACCCAGAATTAGTAAACTAATTTTCCTGTAAGAAGCTGTATATTGAAGTAGTTTCTGGATGTCTACCATTGCATTCACAAAGTGCAACTCATCAGCTTAACCTGTGTGTAAGAGAAATTGTTTTTCACTTTTTGCAGAGTGAAAACCAATTAAATTTCTAGGAAATTCTTAATTTTCAATAATGAAACTTCTCTGGTCTGAATGGATTTATTGCTGAAGTTGGTCTCTTATCTAGTAGGGCATTCTGTTTTGGTAGCTGAATGAAAGAATTGTATGGGTAATCATACACAGTCAGACAAATATTGACGTAAAGAAATACCAGGATCACGTGCAGATCCATAGCATTTTAACAAAGACTTTTTTTCTATCTGCCACACTGTTCAAAGCAGTTAGCTGTATAGCATCAGTAATGAATACAGATCTTGGGTTCCTCCTACTGCTTAGGAAGTTTCCCGTGTTTTAGTTCACATTTATATGCCCAGAACTCTAGGGCCTGGTGTAGGCAATACGTCTTGTACAGGCTACATGTTAATGTTACCTGAGTTATAAAATTGGTGTGGGGCAGAACCAAGTTCCTTGTGTTCCTGCTGCAATGAAGCATGTGAAGGCCTGTCATTTGGCTACCTATTACAAATACCCTGGAGCTGCAATATTAGTGGTGGAATAAGGTAAACCATAGAATTATCATACAAGAGTTTGGGTTGGAAGGGACCTTACCAATCATCTAGTGGCAATCCCCCCTACTGTGGGCAGGAAACCTTCCACTAGACCAGGTTGCTCAAAACCTTGTCCAACCTGGCCTTGAACATTTCCAGGGATAGGGCGTCCACAACTTTTGTGGGCAGCCTGTTTCAGTGCCTCATTATTCACAGGATTTCTTCCTAATATTTAATCTTAACCTGCCCTCCTTCAGTTCAAATCTATTCCCCCACTTCACTGCAAGTTCTTGTAGAAAGTCCCCCTCCAGCTCCTTGTAGGCCTCCTTTAGGTACTGGAATGCTGCTGGAAGGTCTCATGGAGCATTCTCAAGGCTGAACAACGTCAATCATCTCAGCCTGTCTTCATAGCAGAGGTGTTCCAGTCCCCAGATCATCTTCATGGCCTTCCTTGGCACTTGCTCTGACAGGTTCACATCCTTTTTTTGTTTTTTTCCCCCAGAGTTGAGTTCAGGACTCCACATGGGTTCTCACAAGGCAGAATCACCTCCCCAGACTGTTGGCTGCTGTTTGGATACAGTTGGCTTCCTGGCTGCGAGTGCACATTGCCAGCTTCTGTTGAGCTTCTTGTTAACCAATGTCCCCAGGTATTTCTTATCAGGGCTGCATCAAGTTGTGTTAGCTGGAGTTCTGGGGGTCCCTGCTTTCCATTGACATGTTTTTATCAGGTGAGTTTAGGCTTAGGGCTGAAGGAAGTGGGTGACAGCTCCACTAGCTGTTAGTTTGAATTAGTTTGAATTTTCATCAAATCACACTTGGGGTTAATTAATTTACCCTTTCAGGGAGGTCACCCCATTTTTCTCTGGACCTGACTTTGCTACCCCTCTGCTTCTCTTGCAAAAGTATCTGTATAGAGACAAACTTGTTCTCAGATTTGGGCAAGTTGCACTGAACCTGTAACACAGAGACATTACCATGAAGTGTGCTAAAATGGAGTAGTGTTTAATTCCTCATGTAGCTTAAGTGTATCTAAATCACACTGCTGCAAAAGGCATTGTGTTGGCACGGCCACCCCACCTGCCAGCACCCCCTGACCTGGGCACACAGCTTGTGCTTGCTTAAACAGAAACCAGTGTGGCCCAGTGTGGCCACCTCACCCACCCAGATGAAAACACCCAGCAGAATGGGGATGGACCTTAGTTCCTGGTGGCTGTGCTGCTGCACAGACACATCTGCACCAGGCCTTCTGGGCAGCTGATCCTTGTTAATGTGCCACAAGGTGGCTGCATTAACTGTGTCTTCATGATATGGGTGTTTGAGTTACCTTGAAACAGCTGTAAATTCAACCTCATCAACCCTCTTTTGTAGACAAGCCTTCCAGCTTGATACAGGACTAGTATTTCTTTATTGTATTTTTTTTATTTTTGTGAGTGGGGAGAACAGTGTGTGCTTTAGCTTTGTAGGCTCATATCTCAAAAGACTCTTAGACCCTTGATAGAAAGTAAATATTAAATCCACAAAAATCTTATTGATTCTAAAACTGGGGATTCAAGGAAGGTAGAAATTGATGCGAGAATTGACTGTTATTCTAATCAGAGTTATTACAACCTACAGATTTGTATTGAGTCAGAAGTCAAATCCTTGCTAATATTAATGTTATTTGTAAAGAGTAATGCCCTAATTCCCTTGGGTACCTAACTTCATTAAGTGTACATGATCTTTAAACTGGCAGGCAGGTGGTGTGAATGCAAACTCTAGCGATTATCACTTTTTTGGTGGACTCACCTTATTGCTCTTTCTTTCAAATCTCAGTCTCTGTTTATTTCATGATGTTTAATATTTTAAAAAGTGTCAGTTGTAACAATATGTAAAGGAAGCTGTCAGAAATAAACTGAAAATGCTATTCTTTTCTTTTTGTGACCCCATGGGTGTTTGCTGATATGGAGAGTTGAGCTCTTTCTTCGGATAAGGCATAAAGCTGTGTAGAGTAACACCACTTGGGAGTATCTGTTTTGTTTAGGATTATGGCAGGTTGATGTTTTCACCTACTGTGCACCTAATATTTGCAAAAAAAAAAAAAATTTTTCCAATTCCAGTGTTTTTCATACTGTCAAACTGGGTAAACTTCTTGATTTAGTATTCTGTGAGGTTGCCAAAATAGGAAATCAATTAAAAATAAGATGTTGAACAAACTTTTCTGGGGGGCAAAAATTTGAAAAGTTTTTAAAAATAACTAATTTTTAATTCTACTTTATTTTCATTTTAGATTGACATTTCAAGAAAGGGATTCAAGTCATGCTCCTCTTCCAGAGTATCTCTGTGACTAATGGGGGTTTCCATAGTGCAGGTATTACACCTCCATAGGAAGGTCAAATTGTAAGGAAACCTTAAGTTCTCAGGTGTCACCTCTCAGTTCCTTTAGTAGGAGAATGAATGTCCTAAGAAAGGAACAAATTTTAGTTGCCAAACAATATTTTCATATTAGACCAAGCTGAGAAAGTTTTTTTGATTTTACTATCATTTATTGAATAATAATGCTTAAAGTGTTTGTTTTGAGAGAAACATGAAGTAAAGTTTTTATAATAGAGATTCTCTGGAGAAAATAAAAAGAATTTTTATTCCAAAAGTTTTTGACAGGTTGGGAGGATATGAATAATTTAGTGAATTGAGGTTTATGATGATGTTATCAAATCAGTCCCAAATAACTCAGAAGATATAGCCTTGAAAAATATGCACCTCTTACTTTTTCTAGAATTTATTTCATTAGGTGTGTGTCAGTTAAATTATTATTGCAACTGACACAAAGTGGATGAAGAAATGTACCTTGCTTTTTCACCCTTTCTTCAATACCTGAAATTTGGATAAGAAAATGCTCGCAAATTACTACATTCCAATAATGCTGAATATTTATTTTAAATGTTCTGGAATGGAAAAAGCAAGTTTGTTTTTGTTTTACTAAAACACATGAGTCCAGTAAGAATGATTGAATAGCTGTTATTTCTCTTTATCATAAATTTTATCAAACTTTCATTCACTACTTGTTTCTTGTCTTGGTGTCAGTTTATGAGACAAAATGCCCCACAGTAGTTACATAATTTTAGCTCTGGTGAATGAATGATTGCCTTAGCTTAAGATAGAAATGAAACTTTTTCAGGGGCTAACAACTTCTCAAGGGCAGAATTTCATGTAGCAAGGCACCTAAGTGATTCTGTTTTGAATTACTGGGTACTTCAAGAGGCATAAAAATTGTATTTTTTAACTTGTGGCCTAAGGAGATTCTTCAGTCACTTACAGCACTGTATGAGAAGTTAATTCACTGATGTATTTTCAAAATTTTCAGGGAGAGGATTTTGAGGCTTAATCTCTCACTACTGAATTTTTGTGCTTCCAGCTAACACTGGTGAAGTTGTACATGTGAATAAGTGAAGCAAATGAATATTTTGAAGTGGTTCACTTTTCTGCATAAATTATCTTGTCCATGTGTATATGGCATGCTGCTGGGATGCTTGGGGTCCTTTCACTTGTGTGTCTAGCCAGGAAAAGATGAGCAAACTTGTAATGGGAAAATCGCATACAAGAATGGAAGTTTGTGAGGTGCAAATAAGATGAATTGTTGAAATATAGGTAGTTAAAGGGTCCTGAGGAAGGAATGAAGCAAATGTCACTGTGAGACTAAAAATAAGCAAATAGTTGTCAGGAGCAGAAGGATCTCTTGGATTTGCAGCACTGTGAAAAGCTGTGCCCAAGCAAGAGGAAGGTAAAGACCTTTCTAGGGCTGTGTTGATATGAACTTTGATACCCAGAAGGGGCTTTTTTCCCTTAGGTTTTACAAAATTCCCAGATCATCCAAAACACACAGGTACAGTCAACTTTGTGATGGACAATGAAGCAAGCTACTTAGGGTGCTGGCATTTGTCATACCTACATCGAATCTCTGTCTCAGTGCTCAAGGATTACGGAGAGGCAGCAATGAATGTTATTCTACCAACACACCACCACATTTCCTTGAGCCCCAGGCCAAAGTGAATTGAAATCTGTGCTGGAACAACTGGTTTGCACTTTGTGTGAAACAGATCTACCAAAAATAATTATATGGAAAGCACTGTACTTCAGGAGCAGGGGTCAGACCCAGTCTGTGACCCTTCTGTGCCAACCAAATGTGATCAAAGGGGCTGTTGAAAATGCAGTCTGAGTGATATCTTTTAAAAGTGTATTTTGTATCCTCTTACTTAGGGATTAGGTTTTGGGTTAGATGCTTCCTTCTTGCTGTTAGTCAATAAAACATTAAATTTTTTAGCTGAAGATTTCAACTTCTCTAAACCTGCAATTATTCTTATAGCATATTCTTATATTCTTTATTTAAGAGTTGAATTCTTAACACAAAGTATTAATAATAATAATCTAATAATAATCTAATAATAATCAGCCAAGAATTGCTTAGTGTAGTCGTGTCCAGGAATGCACAAATCCAGTAATTCTGATATTGTGTCTGTGTGTGCTCATGTAGCCATTAGATTTCTTTCCTTACCAATCCAAATGAGAGAAGCTGGTAGATGTTCAGGACATTTCCTAGTAGTAGGACTTGGAACAGGGCTACTCTGTTCTTGGAGGTCTCTCTCAGTCCTTCACCCACTGCTCTTCTAAGGTCTGCATACCTCATCAAGGATGACCCGAGGCTTGCCCTTGCATTGATGTGGCTGTACGTTGTCTGAGCGTTTTTGTACTGACCACTGTGTACTCAGAGACCAGGCACACATTTGCAAGGTGGAGTTCTTTGGCTACTTCTTGCCAAACAAAATGTTGTCCTGGAAAGAGTAAGTTTCACATCATAAAAATTCAGCTACAGCCATGTACATGAGTCACCTCTAAGAAGGTTTCTCATTGTCTAGAGGAAAATAACTATTTGAAGAAGAAGGAACTCAGATGGGATTGATTCATCTGACCTGACATTCAGGCAGGTGTTTACAAAGTACATGGTTGATGAGAGTATTACTCAGCTGTGAAAAAATATGTACTCCATATTTGTCCCATTTCTTTGTAAATTCTCAGCCAAAAATTGATTTATTTTTGAATTAATGTGTACCATGCTTTGTTTGTTTGAAATCCCCCCTTTTTTTATAGATCACACTCTTCTACAAACTGTTTTTCTCAAATCAATATTTGCTACATTTATTCTCTGGGGTGTGAAGTGAGACTATGACATCCTCATATCTTGAAATAGTTGCTGACATTCATGTGTTTACAATACTGAGTATTTTGCACCATTGAACTCTGATTACCCTTTTACTGTCTGTGATCTCTGCATCTACGTCTCTTTGCTTGAGGAATCTCTCATTTCTTATAATTATTCATTTCAGCTTGTGTACTGTTGTTTAGTGAAAGTTTAAAATGTGCACCTAAAGGCTTAGTCTGTTGATTGCATTGAGTCCCTTTTACAGCAGTCAGTAGAGTTGCCTACACTGTACTTTTGCATGAAGTCCCTTTTTCCAAAGGACAACTGGGGAGTAAATTGTCTCCTATTTCCCTTTTGCTATACAGCTGTTTATTGATTGCAGTGAAGATAGATATATGCAAAGTAACATGTAACATTTGTTCTAACAGAGCAATCAGATTAAATTTATGCTAGTTGAAATGATCTTTGAATTCTGACACAGTGTAGTCATGTAAGGAAAGAAAGCGTTAATTTGAAATAAAATTACTTGAGTTACAGACTTCCCAAGTCATGCACGATTAGTGTTAAAGGCTACATATATATATATAATGTATATTAGAGAATTAATTAATAAACTGATAAATGGAGTCTCTCTTTATTTTAAAATAAAACCTCAAGGCCCTTAGGCTTTGAACAAAACTCCCCACCTGTCATTCCCAAAGTGAGCCTTGTTGTGTGTGAAGTCATTTGTTGTGTGTACTTGTTGTGTGTACATCATTTTCAGGTAGGAAAATTACTATTTAAGGGATTTGCTAAAAGGCTAGACAAGTGACACACTGGTGAATGGGGTGTGTGATTTAGTAACTGGAGGCACGGGTAAGGCTGATAGACTCAATGTTGTCTTTGCCTTAGTCTTCACTAGAAAAGTCTTTCAGGCCTCAAGCTCAGTGAAAGCTTTGGAGGAAGAGGAGAATGCCCAGCATAGGATGAGGACAGAACCAGATTGGCTGCATTCAAGGCTGCTTAGAGACCTGACTGATGTACTGGCAAGGCCATTTTCTCATCTTTGAAAGCCAGTGAGACCAGGGTAGGTTCCCAATGAGTGGAAAAGGCAAATGTTGACTTGTCGCTGCAAACTGCAGAAAGGACAATCTGGGGAACTACAGACTTTCAGCCTCACTGTGACCCCTGTGGGTGTTTTAGAAAAGGTCTTCTTAGAGCACATTTCTGGGCACATATAGAAGGTAACTGGGAGCTGCCAGCATTAATTTGGCAAGAATAAATCATGTCTGACAAACCTGACTGCCTTTTTTGATAAATTTATTGGATTGCTGGACTAGGGAAGAATAGTGAATGGAATTTATGACTTAAGCAAAGCTTTTGGCATCATCTATCACTGTATTCTTTGGTCCAAGTTAGGGTGTTCCAGAATAGATAATGGACTATCAGCTGGGTGAAAAGAATGGATGGTCAGGCTGAAGTTCAGTAGTTGTGCTCTACCTGTAGGTCAGTTACAAGTGCACTACTGCAGGGATCTGTTCTGGGTCCCACCCTGTTCACTGACTTTGTCAGTGTCCAGCCAACTTGGAGGAGAAAATTGAAGGCAGCATCAAGAAACCGAAGTCCTCAGTTTGTTTGAGAATAGGGCTGCCATCCAGAAGGGTGTGGGCAAACAAGAGGATTAATGAAATACAGCAAGGCCTTATGTGAAGGCCTGCAGTGTGGGTGGCCCAGTTTGTCATTGCTGTGGAAGGCTGAGGAAGAGGGGCTTATTCAGCTTGGGGCAGAGATGGCTCCAAAGGACCTAACGACATGAGCATGGTGCCTACAGGGAGGGAACTGAGGAGTCTGAGCTGGTCTCTGAGGCACTGGCCACAGACAGAAAAATGGGAAAAGTGACATTATAGGAGTGTGTCCTATGTCCTTCTCAGAAGGACACTTGGGCAGTGGGACAGGACATGCCCATAGAGATTGTGCAGAGTCATTCTTGCAGGGTTTAAAGATGTAATATGGTAAAGCTCTGAGCAACCTGGTTGTACCTCAGAGTTGACTCTCATATGAGCAGGAGGTTGGACTGTAAACCCTCTGATGTCCCTTCCAATCCAAGTGATTCCGTGAATGAACAGAAATAAAATTATATTTAGCTTTCACAGAATGTAAGGTAATATATCAATTTTTGGGTGTTCAGACAAGATTTTTAAATTGGGAAGTGAGGGATTGAGCTGTCTTAATCTGTAAAGTGTGTTCTTTCCAGAGTTTGAGCATCAGTATTAATAAGTACTGGATATGCAGAGGTAGAATAGATGAAAAGAGGGAGATTTATCTTCTGAATTGGTGGTGTCTTCACTGCATTTCAATCATAAGAAAGTATTTTACTTAAGAGCTGGAGCCCATAGACTTCAATTTCTTGCAGATAAACTGATTCCAGTGTGATTATTTACTGGATGTATTCCATCAAGTGTAGTGTTTAATGTTTCTCTGACTGATTGTTCTGACAGAAATTCCTTATGTACTCATATAAAAATAAAAAGGGAGGCAGGGAGCTTGAGTTAGCTGCCTTCCAAACAACAAAATCATAAATCCACTACTGGGTTGCTTTTCTTCCCTTAAGTCTGACATTGTTTTCTTCTGAGTGAATTTATATCTTTTGAAGGGTGAAGAAAAAAAATTGTGACTGTGTTTTGCAAATACAAGAATCTGTGAACTAGAATAAATTGCTAGCTATTGGCTTGATTCTGAAACTTGAATTCAAGCACATGGTTGGTTAGTCATACAAGTATTCCTCAAGTAAGTCAGCACCCTATTATCAGGTGTTAGGTTTGGCTATGATGTGATGAACAATTTAAGATATTTCGAGTTGATTTGAATATTACAGTTGTATTTATACTTAGGCTGTCTCTGTGAGTGTTTTGAAAGCACAGACTTTTTTTTTGTATAGGAAA
Source organism: Parus major (assembly GCF_001522545.3). Classification (NCBI taxonomy): domain Eukaryota; kingdom Metazoa; phylum Chordata; class Aves; order Passeriformes; family Paridae; genus Parus; species Parus major. Next base: position 37,387,827 of record NC_031768.1, read on the forward strand.
GGTACATGCTACCAATGTATGTGGCAATTATATGGAGCATATAAGGTATCATGATGAACAGTCCCCTTCTCCCTACTCTCCATTAAAATAGACAAAATTTTAGAAGACCAAGGGCTTAATCTGGTGTATTTGTTACTGTCTTAGATCTGCCCACAGCTGTCCCTTGAAGCATGCAGAAAGATTTGATAAGAAAACGTTGCCAGATGGTTAATGCTTGAAGGGAACGTTTTCCTACCAACTTTGCAAAGTACAGAAATGCTAAGGCGTAGCAGAAATGCTACAGGCGTAGGACTGCTCTGCGCTTCAAAGAACGCGCTCGTGTATCTCATCTCCTGGAGTGGGGTCAGAGGCTCAATCAGCTTTTCAAGTACCCTTGGCACAGCTGACATTAGCGTGCACGTTTGTGGTCTTGACAGGGTTAAAAATGATTACACTGTAGGGAATGAAGGTGCCTCTAATGTGCAAGTTCCTCAACATCCTACAGGTAAGTGAAGGTATGGACAGGGAGAAAAAAGGCATAAAAAGGAAAAGAAACTCTGGGAAAGCTGTTAGCCTTTTGAGGTGACACTGCTGGACACACTGTGAGTGAAGACAGTTGCTTGTAAGTGCCAGCTGGTGGGTGTTGAGAGAGTAGCATGTTCTATCTCCTCTGTCCCCATCCCTGCCCTTGTATACAGCTGATGCAGCCCAGAAAGAGTCTGTTGAGTACAAGAATTGGTCTTTTGTGCCTTAGTTGTTGTGAATATGTCATCAAAATAATCTTTTTGCAGTACTGAGGCAGCCTCTAGAGAGGAATATCGCATCTTGTGATATAGTTATGCTTGGAAAGGCACTTACATCTTCTCCTATACAAATGAATGGGGAGAAAATAAATTCAGGTCATCGTGTATTTGTAATTTCTTCTTTTAGAGATTGTATTTGAGGATGAATAAACTAAAAAGAATGGGATTAAATAGATATAATAGCTATATATTACTAGTTTTCCCCATCCTATAATATAATTTCTATTAGATTTTGGACATTCGTAAAGAAATGAACCTGATTAAAAAATGTCTTTAGTTGTAACTTCAGAGTATGAGCCATCAAGTCTAGAAGTTCTAGTGCATCCATCTGTGCTTTACATCCCCAAGGTCTCATATCATGTTCAGCATGGCTTTTGACAAAGTGTAAGGAACGTAAGGATTCCTACAAATATTCAGCTTTATGGTTCTTGCGGGAACTCTACCCGACCTGTGGTATAAGATTGTGGTCTGAGGTCATGTTAGTGTTCCTTCCAAATTTGCAAACTTTTGCTCTTTCCCCCTCAAAGCAGCTTAAAATCCAGTTCTCAACTACAGAATTACTATTGTCTATAGTAATATCAAACAAGTCTTAGCTGAATGCACTCAGTGATCTTGGATATCTCTTCCAACATTAATGATTCTGAGATTCTATTATTCTAAGTTTTACATCCTTTTCTGAGCATGAGAGGTAACAGTGAAAACTGAGCTGTTGTATACCAGTTGTTGGCAAACACTTCTTTGTGTAATAGTTTTCCTAACCTTGAGATGTTGGAAGTGAAGTAAAACACCAAAGCAAAGCCTTAACTTTGGATGGTTGTGTTACTGGAAAGCATCTCATAATTGCTTCCTAAAACACTTAATCATGAAATTCTTTGCTTCCCAGACTTTATGTAAGCAACAGATCATAGGTCTGCTGAAAAAAACAACCTCAGTAAATTGCAGCGGAATTTTATTGTTGTAACCTATGGAGCATCTCTTCCCTTACTGTTCATCAGGATGACCTTCTTAAGAAGTCTAAAATTTGTTTTCTTCAAGGTATGAAAATGATTAACTTAGACATTTATAGGACACAAATATTTTTCATCCCCTTTGAACAACAGTACATTTGTATCTGTAAATAAATGTTGTCGGAAGATATCGTGTTGCAAGGGAATTTTACCTGTTGGTTGTGAATCACACCTGAAATGAGTGAGTAATCATTGATAATTCGACAGGCAAGCACCATTAAGTTACAGAAAAATTTCTCTAAATTTACAGGAATACTAAAATGTTTCTAAAAACAAATTTGAAGTATATTCCCCTAAATGCTAAAACAAATTTTCTGCTACACTTGCAAAAGCAATGAATATGAACATCTTTATTCACATGAAAACGTTTTTCTTATAATATGAAGTAAAATCCAAAATTAGTAGTCTATTAGAATCACATGCCATGTTTCAAATTTTAGCAGTTATTCCTGTAGTCTTTCCTTAAAGGAATAAAAATAGGATAAAAATATCAGCTTAGAACATTATTTTTCACTGTTTGACTTTTGAAGGAAAAGGAAAATATACTGTAAGAGTACCTACAGAGCTACCAATTAGTGCCTGGTAAAGCACTGCATAGTGGAAATTACTTGCAGGATGAGGGAGCCAAATACTGGTACAGATCATATTGATAAATAATGTACCTCAGCAGCTTCCTGTGGTGTTTAATCTCAGCTGTTTCAAAATGTTTTCCATAACTGTATGAATAAACCACTTATTACATGGAGTAAAGAGTATTTCATTATTTTCTTCCCTGCATTTTTTATGGTGGATCATGTAGCACACCTCACCTCTAGAAGAGAAAAAATGGAAAGCCAGCAAAGCATGCCAGTCACTCTTCCCTAAGAGGTGGAAGGATACGATTAAGTGATACAAGTTTACACAACGTTGTAAGTCTCTTACAGAAACAGGAGTGGACTGGACCAGTGACATTCCTGTACCTCCATAGAGAAGATGCTTCTGTATTTCAAAGGGAGCCTCAGCTGTGGCCACAGAGCCCCACTAAGACCTTGAAGAGTATTCACAGGCATCAGAAGTGTTTCAGGTAGAATCTTTCTACACAAGGCAGTCAGGCACTTGCAAAAATCATTTAAATGAAAATTACAGAGTCATAGAAACATGAAATGGCTTGGGTAGGAAAAGACCTTAATGATCATCTAGTTCAAACCCCCCTGCCATGGACAGGGACACTTTTCACCAGACCAGGTTAGTCAGAGCTCCATCCAGCCCGGCCTTTGAACACTGCTGGGGATGGGGCATCTTGGAAACCTTTTCCAGTGCTTCACCCACCACCCTCACAGTAAAGAACTTCGTCCTAATGTCCTAATCTAAATATACTCTCTTTCAGTTTGAATCCATTCCCCTCTCTCATCTCACTACATATTATTGAAAATAGCCTCTCTCCATCTTTCTTGTAGGTGGTGCATTACAAGCCACATTTTTTTAAAATTATTTTTATATTTTTAGGAGAAACCAAGTAAGTAAGGTTTTTTATTATTTTCTTTGTTTTTTTATTGGAAGGTGCTATTTTTGGTGGTTTACAAGTTTAGCAAGTTTAAACATAGAAGTGAAACTATCAATGCTGAGTGCTTTCCTCAGAAGAACTTTGGTTTACTTAGTGATTTTTTTTTATTTTTTTTTTAAACTTGAAGTGTGTATGTTGAAGAGAAGGAGAAGAACATGCAATTCTGAGGAATTTAAAATTATATGTACTTTTGCTGGTCTTTGATGATCTGTAGCTAAATGTGAGTCATCTTAGATCTGAAATGGTGTCACATTTTAACCTGCCAGGTGGCTAAACACCACACAGCTGCTCTCTCACTCACCACCCCAGTGGGGGATGAGTAAGAAATTTGTGGGAAACAAAAAGTAAAAAACTCTTGAGCTCAGATAGTGAAAATTTAATCAGACCAAAATGCTTCCTTTGCACCCCAGCCTGCTCACTGGTGGGGTGGGTTGAGAGGCAGAAGGCCTTGACTTTATTTCAACACTTATTAGCAACAACTAAAGTATCAGTGTGTTATCAACATTATTCTTATCCTAAATCCAAAACACAGCACTATACCAATTGCTAGGAAAAAAAACAAACTCCCAGCTGAAACCATGACAATACCCATCCCTAATTCTATACCATTCCCATCACGGCCAGGTCCCAATATTTCCAACACATTCTTTCCTGTCTTTTGATGTATACAAGCAAATATAATTCCCTTAGTCTGTGGGCTGTTTCTCTAAAATATCCACTGAGATAATTTAGTCCATGACTTTGAGCTGTGTCCATCAGAGCAGTCCTTTAAGCCAGGAAGTTTTTTGTGATGCTGGATTGCTACATGCTGAAGCCAGTTTTGGTTTCATCATTTCTGTGCTTGTCCAGGTCTATCATTGCTGCACGCTGCAGATTCATCAAAATTCATTCTTCGTTAATCTGGGAAATTACTTCTGTCATATCATTTACATGAACATATAGGAACGGTTGTTGTGAGGACATGCAGTATTATATAGCAGTTACCATGATGTAATTCAAATCACTGGCTATAACCTGAAATCAAATCTCACTAAGGCACAGATCAGACTTTCCCATCCTTCCTTATTACCTACCAAGTGCACCCAGGTCCTTGAGAAAAGCTGTCTCACAAATGTGTGTGCCATTGCCTGAAGCAGGGGTAACCTAGACAGTCTTCTGCAGCATATTTTTTATGTGCACTAGAGTGACTTTATCCTCTTCCATAGTATGTTAAATGTTGACTTGCCAAGGCCGCTCGGTTGGCAGATTCCTTAGAGTTAACTAACCAGGTGGCATTTTCCTTAATGTAGACCACGATATTTGAAGGTGCCACTGCTCATTTCTCTCAGTGTAGTCTTTCAAGTCCATGGTATGATTTGATTTTTATGGAGACTGGTGCATGATGGGGGATGTGATTTACCCACTCATTGCCATGCTCTTTGGACCAGGTGTCTATGAGGTTGTTTTGGAATGACTACCATTGTCTGAATCAATTCTTTTTGGGATGCCATGTCACCATAAAACTTGTTCTTTAAGGCCCAAGATAGTGTTCTTGGTGATGGCTTGGGGCAAGGGATGTGTTTCCAGCCATCTGGTGGTTTCTTCCATCATTGTAAGCGTGTGCCGCTTGTCTGGGAGGGTTTGAGGAAGCGTGATATAGTCAATCTGCCAGGCCTCCCCATATTTATATTTCAGCCATCCTCATCCAGAGGAGAAGGTTTTTAGTGCTTGGCCTGCTTGATTGCAGCACATTTCACATTAATGAATAGCCTGTGCAAGAGTGTCAGTGGCTCAGTCTAACCCATCTATGGGCCCATCTATATGTTTCAACTCTTCCTTGGTGGCCTGAGGTGTCATGAGTCCATTGGGCTCTAAATATTCCACCCCTTCTGTTGCCAGCTCAGATTCAAATGAGCCATTTCAATTGTAGCAGCCTAACCCACCTGCTGGTTTGGTTTTATGTTTCTCAGTGGCCCAGCTCTTGGGTACAGGATATATATGTGACATACTTTTACAACCAGCTGCAGTATTTTGCCATAATTCAGCAACACAGATGGATTTAACTCTGTGCTGTCAGTTGCTCTGCTTCCATTGCTGTAACCACTCTCATGACTCATTATAAAGTATTGGCCATTTTTCTCATTCAGCAATGTCTAAAGCCAGCTTGATGGCTTTCAGCTCTACAAACTGGCTCGATTCACCATGTCTTTCAGCAGTTTCTGTCACTTGTCATGTGAAACTCCACACAACAGCTCTCTGCCTTTGATGTTTTCCTATGGTAACACATGATCCATTGCTTTTTATTTCATGGTAGTTCATTATACAGTGGGGCCCCTTCAGCACAGTTGCCAAAAGCCCCACAATGCCTAAGAAAGCTTGTGTTTCTTTTTTTGCTTGCTGTTGGAGACATTGCTGTTATCTTGTTAATTTCATCCACTGAGATCTGACAATCTCCATCTTGTCATTTTATTCCTAAAAACTAGATGTCTTATGCAAGTCCACTGGCCTTTGTTTTATGGCCAAACTGGCTTTCAGAAAGATTTGGACTGTTGTCTTCCCCTTCTCAAAAACTTAGTTTTGAGGTGTTGCCCCACACAATAATGACATCCATGTATTGCATGTGTTTCAGAGCTTCACCCTATTCCAGTGCAGTCTGGATCAGTCCATGGCAGATGATAGGGCTCTGTTTCCACGCCTGGAACAGTCAGTTACAGGTCTATTGGACACCCATCCAAATGAAAACAAATTCCACTACCAAAGCGATCGAGAAAAATATGTTAGCCTGGTGACAATGTTCTCACCTGGACAATAGTTCAATTCTTTCACATAACTCAAAGATCACACAGGTATAGGGGCTGGGTAGTTACTGGCCTACCTCTTCCTTCATCTGCCTGTCTTTTCTTCCTGTCCTTGTGATGCCCCTGTGTGGGAGTAGCACAGGGTGGGGTTTTTCCTGTTTGTTTTTTTTTTGTTGTTGTTTTTGGTTTTTTTTTTTCTAATAATAAGTATCTACTCTCATGTGTGGAAATGAAAATGCAATTAATGCTAATATATTTTTCCTGCAATGAAAAAATTGAATTGTGATTTTATAGATAAGTTTCCATTTTGAATACTCTCACTTCCAAATAATTGTTATATATATATGTATATATTTGCATACCTATATAGTGATTTCCAGTGGTAATTTTATGCAAGCTGGGCTGATCTTTAAGATTTGGGCTGATCTTTGTATTATACTCTAGATTGGTTACAAATATATAGTGCAGACTGAGAGAGCACAAAACCAGATCTCCCTCTAGAGACCGTTTTGGTTTGTATTTTTTTGAAATTTAAGCAAAACAACATGAAAGCTTGGAGAAAACCTAACTTCTCTTGGTAAGAAAAATTCCACACAGTGATGGTAAGCCTGGAGATGGGCAATTTACAAGTGGGTTCCACTTCCATGTAAGGACTGGTCATGAAGATTTTGTTTTACCAAATTGCCACTTTCTTCCTTCTGCTGTGTATTTTTTGAAAATTAAGTATTTTTTTTTCTTTTGCTGTTTTCTCCTGAATGTTAAAATTGACTTATAAGTCTGAATCTTCAATACCAATTAAATATGGAGGTCCAAAACAAGCAGGGTATGGCATGTTTGCAAAGGTATGCCGGTTGCAATAACTGGCTTTGCCAGTTGCAAAATGCCCATCAACAGAAACACTTTAATTCAAATTCCTCTTTAATTGTTTCCTGTATATATTAAAGAATATGATGATTTTTTTAAAAAAATGCATTAATATTTTGGAATGCACCTATGGAGAAATGAAAAAAATAGCATGTATCCAGCAAACAGAAGTGAAACACTGATCCAGAAACGAAGTGTAGGCAAAAGTATCTTGAAGAAGAAGCTGCAGTCAGACTCCAACCACCACCCCAACAAAACAGCTGATGTGTGAGCTTTTGCTAAGCTGAAGCAGTTTACCATCAGAATGTTTTCTCTGAATATCCTGTAATAATGGGAATGCTTATATAGTGTCATAAATATTTGTTCATTACCTTGGCAGTTTCACTGCTAAAATGGGAAACGCTGAAATCTTTATAATGTTTGTTTGGTGTTGCTAATAATAGTGTAACACTTTCTTACATAGAGGAAGAAACAGTTACATGGTGTTTCTATAAATAAACCTAGAGAATTAAAGACTTTTAAAGTGCGTCTCTCATTGTTGGTAGTGAATTCGGAGATCATTTCCAGTTTTGAATAACTGGGAGTGCACCTATATCAGCTTTTGAGTGGATGTCAAATCCCTAGAGCCAGCCTCTTTGTTCTGCAGATCTGCTATTGTTACAGGGAGCTACTTGCTCCTGTAGATGTCAATGGGAATATGAACTTCTTTCACGTTAGCACATCTTTATCTGTGCAGGATAGATGAGAAAGAGGGGAACAAGCAATGGGAATGCTAAACAGGAACTGACTTCCATTTTTGTAGTTTTGCATTCCTTTTAAAATTCCTTTTATTTTTTTTCTAGAAAGTGTGTGGTTTTATTTTGTTTTGTTCTGGTTTTGGTTTTTGCTGTTTTTTGGTTGTTGTTTTTAACGGGTAAAAGTCCTGCTTGAGTGCCTTTTACTATATTTAGAACTAATGACCATTTGACCATTCCCTTAGGTACTGGGGAAGGGATGGCGGAAAAAAAAAAAGTTAGTTGAGGTGGACTGCTGGTTTAAAGTGGTTTTTTTTCTTAAGACAAAATGTACTAGAAGAAAGCAGCAAAAATAGAAAAAGCCATTCTTGTCTCAGGTGCTGGAAAGACGTAGGCAGAACACATGGTCTCATCAGCTGCTCTGTGATGTGGTGAACCTGTAGCAGGATTGGGCTGTTGAGACTATTATTGAGTTACCTCATTTGTCACAAGTTCACAGAAATGGCTCGTAGAAAAGACGGCCTTGCATGTCACAGTGAGACTCAGGTAGGAGAGAAACAGGCAGCAGTTACAAACCAGGTATCTCCCAGGACTTGCTCAAGATTTGGCCAAAGGTAATGGGTGTGGTAGTAAATCTACATCCCACCTTTTTGTCAAGTCTTACTGGGACAGCACTCAAAAAGTAGAAGATTCCTCACTGTCCTGATGGGTCTGTGGCTCTGGGAAAGGATGAAAGGAGTAGTAGTGAAGAGTGTTCCTCTACTTAATTTCCTCGCTTCCATAGTTTTCCTGCCCATGAAGTCTTCTTCCACCTTTCCTCTGACTCCCAAACCAGTGATTAATTAGTAAAAATAAGATACAATTAATTTTATTCTTTTGCATCCTTTATTATTGTCACACCTGTCACAATTTTTATTCTTTCTGTCAAATATATTGATTTTTTTTTTTTTTTTTTAATTAGATCTGCTGTCCTGCTCCACTTTTGGGCCTTAATCCAGTAACATCAGGATGTTGGGATGCATTATGAGTTTTCACACAGTTTTCAAGAGTGCAATCTAAATAATACATATATTTGTATGTTCTTATATTACATATATACCATCTTCTTATATAATATGGTGATGCTAATAGTAACTAGGTGCCTTGTAAAGTTGTAGTGGTCAGTCCTTCTTCAGTGTTTTTAACTTTAAGGATGTTAATATCTCAGCTGGGATAGCCAGGTCACCTAGTTATAGATACGTGACATGGGATACACTGCAGCTTTCTGGGCAAGAAAGATGAACCCTGAATGTGGAGGATTTCTGAATTACCCTTGAATTCATAAAAAGCCTAACAAAATGGTATTCCAAAATGACATATTCATAGTGAGGCACTTAGAATCTCAAAGCTGGTTGGTATAATAATTTCTTTCCAAGCTCTGGTCTGTCAACTGTTCTCACTTCTGCCTCTCTTCTCAGGGAAAGCTCAACCATCAGTATTGCCATGATTTGAACATGGCACTGCATTCCTGAGCCTCATTTTTTTTTCCTGTACTTGCTCTTTCCCACTCCTCTTCTCCTCTTCTGTCCCACTGTGTTCTTTCTATTACTTTGTTTGATATGATATAATGAAGAATGGGTTCTGGAAAGAAAGTTCTGGACAGTAAAGCCTCTTTTTAAAAAATCATGTGCATAAAGTAAAAATAACAAAAACTGCCAAAAGAAGCTGTTAGTGTGAATGTATTTATTTTATCTTCGGTGGAAAAGCTTAACTCAGCTCCAGGACTTCAGAAGTACAATAGACAGTAATTTCTATATGAGTAGAACATCTATTTCTCTTTTGAAATATAGGACAATCTGAACCCCAGGTTGTCAGCTGCTTTTACAAGTTTCAGGGGAAAAATAAATGAAGAAAAAGACCAGCTATTTTTGAACCATTTATCAGTTGATAATCCAAGTCCCTTTCAGGATTTTCAGGACTGGGGTTAAAGCATACCTGCAGTATAAGTGAATACAGTGAAAACTGCAACAGCTTCTGGGTGGTGCCAATAGAGTGTGGGTTAGAAACTTTGACTTAAAACCATGTTCCTGGAGGTAAGGGAGAGTAGTGGGGTCATTTCACAAGTAAGGAGAGACAGCATGGGAAGGAAAGAGACTTTTCAGCAAGGTGCTGTGGTAGCTCTTGTAAGTTTATGACATCCCAATGTCACCCCTGGCATCCCTGGTGCTGTGCAGCCCCAGTGCCCAGCTGTACCCACTCAGCCGGAGCCGAGCTGCACACACGCCACAGGTGGTCGCCCACGTCCCCTGGGGTGGGAGAATCGCTCACATGACTGAAGTCAGGAGCTGATCTGTGGGCTGATTCTCTGTTTGGAGACTGACTGGGAGGAGAGGAGATGCTACGGAGATGTGATTCATTCCTGATAAAGAGTGGGTGAAACTCAGGCAGGCAGAAAAGCTGTGATTCAATGAACCTCCTGTACAAAGAGAGGACAAGGAAGAGAGCAACCAGCAAGGGTGCTTTGAGAATGAGCTAACGTGTACAATTAAAAAAAAAACTATACCATTTTGTCCCCTTGAAATAATTTTTTGGAGGCAGTCACAGCTCTTTATAACACCTAAACGTTACAGGAAAAATGTGTTCCTTAGTGCATTAAGACATTTCTCCCTATAATTTCCTTGATTTGCTAGATAATGGATTTATTCAAACATTGAAAGAAAAATTACAGACTAAAAATAAGTATATCACCTAATTAAAAAGTATATAGAAACATTTTTCAAAATTTGATCAGAATGATATTTTCTCTGCTGCAGTAAATTCACTATTGTAAATCTGCAGGGGGAAGAAATAAGCAGAGAGAAATTATGCAGCACACTGCCAGCTTCATAGATCCTGGGTGGGATGAATCAGATGGATAAATGAAACCCAGAGCTAAAGGTCTATTCAGCATCTTAGAAGAAAAAATGCTTATGAAGAAGGAACAAAGGAAATAGGCATAATAAATAAATAAATAATAAAAATTTAAACACCTGAACTTGTTTACTTGCATTTCTCCCACCCTGACACTTTTTATCTGTAGCTTTTCTTTTGAAGAACAAGTCTCAATTTCATGAGCAGAAGCAATAGACTGTGCAGAGTTTTATGGATATTTCAGGGGCTTGACGCCAACTGAAGAGCCGTGCTTATGAATTGCAGTGCTGCATCAAACTGCTGGAGGGTGTATTCTCTAGGGCAGAGATTATTAGCCCTTCATTTGTGCTTTGCTGAGCCTATTTTAGATATTATCCCTGGTCAGACAAGGGCTCTGTTCTGCGGTTGCAAGGCCCCGGTTGACAGGGTGCTGACACTGCGGCACCGCTGTGTGATTACCCTCTTGTGCTGCCAGATTCCAAGGAGTGCTGATAAGAGCCAAGCATGGACTTCATTTCCTGACTTGGGAGTGAGATGTGGGTCAAAAGAGCTCTGTCTTGGCATTTTCACTCACTGTGTTTCTAGCACTCACCTTATAACACTATATATATATATATGTATATAAGTGTATATGTATATGCATATATTATTTTTCAGTGATTTGAATTAATTTGTTGCTAACCAAGTTGTCATTTCAAGATAACAAATACATTTTAAGACAGAAATTCAAGAGGTAGCTCTATAGAACTCCTATCTGGAAACCAAGATTAATATTAACATGTCCATGCATAATATTGGTTTATATTTGGACAAAATCAGTAGGCATTCCTTAAAGAACTAAATACCTATAAAGTAATTATTCATTTGCTCGCTTCTAGACAGAAGTGTACTGACCTTTCCTCCAAGTTCTCGGAAAGCAGTAGTGATGGAAAATACACATCACGAAGGGAAATTGAGAGGTCAGATGAAACAGTAAAATCCTACCTTGTAGGCAGTATGCCACTATTCAGAGGCACGGCTGTTAACTTGAGAAAGATATTTCCCACATATACTTCAATAAAGGCAAGCAGATGCAGCAGGTTATTTATTATCATGGGGCAAGTTATATGATGTGCAAATATTTTGGCAGCTTGGAGGACTTCAGCTTTCCCATATTTATGACCGTATCCTTCTCTCAAGGGATAAAAGAAATGTGGAGAAACCTTTTTTCTCACCTAGCAACATTGATCAGTGAAGCTACTGTTTTCATGAATTTATTTAAAAGTTTCTTCTATTTCTGGAAACTTCTTCTTCTGAAAAAAAAAAAAAAAGGTGTATATATACATATGTAAAACTGATATAATACCTTATATCTTAATTTAAAAGCCTTATATGTTCATACAACACACTGTAGAAATTAGAGTGCACTATAGAAACTTAGACAGTGGACAGAGTGAAAGTTTTTAAGTGTTCAAAGTAAGTTGAGAAAATCATGATGGAAGAGTCCAAGGCTTGTATTCATGAAATTAAAATTTTTATTTAGGACACAGTAGGAATTAAAATGCTGAGTTTTCTTTTGAAAATAAATTTTAAGCTCTAAATATAACTACAACATCAAATTCCACTAGATCTGTGCTGCTTAGTACTACTTTGCATGTTTAGGAATTTTTTCAATGAGGTTTCTGAGCATATTAGCCCATGCTGAGAATTCACCTTCCTCTGAGCGTTTTCGGAAAAAAACTTCCTTTAGAAAGCATTGAGAAGCACACTGATATTGCACTAAGAGCATTGGTTTTAGTGCCAGTACTGTAAATGTAAATGATTGTACTGTAAATGACGACCCATTTGCAGAATGCTTCTGACCTTAGCAATCTGTACTTTATGGCCTTTTTTGTCTACATTCAGTAATGCTTTCTATTTTAATCAAAACAGTTATGGTGGCAGACTGCACACTTAGGCTTGGGATGTGGAGCTGTTTTGTCAGGGCATCCTGTTCTCACATTCGAAGTGGAAACTCAGTGCAAGCGCTGCTAAAAACACATGAGGAAGCTGATTTGGGTATTCTGTATTCAGGCCATGAAAGTGTCAGAAGTTTCTGCAGAGCATGGAGAAATGAAGTCTGTGAGAAAGGTTCAAGGGGAAATTGTGAAGAGCAGCCAGGAATGAAGGTTGCTGTTTTCATGGTGGCTGTTTTCATGGCAAAGTCCCGAGTAGTTTGGCAAGGGTGCAGTGGGTCACTGCTGCCCCAGCGATAGCCTGGATGGGAGGCTATTCCCACACCGTTTGTGTGGCAAGAAGCCCATGGGAGGCTGAAAAAATCTGTGATTAGCCAGGGAGTCTGGTTGTGGGCAGCCATTGCTCCTGGCACTCAGCATGTCCCCAGAATGCTGCGCTAATAAGGGCTCAGGTGTCTTCACACTAGAGTTAGCAGCTGTAGGCTGGGTTGAACATTAGCTTAGCTGGTCATTGGTGCAGGTACAGTAATTCCACAGCAGTATCTCGTTCCTGTGCACTCTGGTTGTTCCTTCTGTTTACTTCATTGATTTGCACACAGGTCTCCTAAACCTGGACTCTGTTTCATTCACTTCAGCAGAGGTTGGTATTATTTGAAGAGCAATAATCTAAATTCAGATTTCCTGGTTCTTGCAGTCCCTTTTGGGCTTCACTGTGTTACCTCTGACTGTGGAAGGCTAAATGTATGAGGTGCCTACTCCCCCTGGACTGTTTTAGGGAACCCAGGATCTGCAGCTTGCCCAAGTGCAAATGTGGTGGCTTGAGCAGATCTCCAGCTTCAGGAATTAGCTTAGCTGCCCACAGTTATTTCAAGAACAGCAAAACTAGTCCTGCTTTTAATTTCTTGGCTTTGTTAGCTTATTTTAGAACTTTTCAGAAATTTGCTATTCCGCTGCAGTTTATAGAAATAAGTCTACTTATGCTTTTGTATTTTCTCCAAGGAACTTGATTCCTGTTTTCAGAGAGAGTAGGGGTCTCACAGGATAATCCAGTCCTGAAGCAAAAACTAGCTACTGTTGCCAACAAGAATCCAATGCTATAGAAAGCAAGTAGAGCAGCGCTTGAAGGAAGTAGTGAAGGCATTTTTGTCATTTGGAAAGCACAGAAACTAATGATTCACTTCTTTCAAATAGTTTCCCCCAAAGGAAACTATTAAGATGGCTAGCTGGTGTTTGTAGTTTTGTACACCTCTTTTAAAGTAATCTTTATCTTGATTTTGAAAAGGTCAGAGGGAAGACGAGAATATGGTGCTGATTGAAAGTAAAGTTTTGGGTTGGACATTTTTTTGTTTGTTTCTTTCTTTTGCCTTGCTGATAGTGATGCTGTTCAAATTTCACAGGCAGTCCTTGGCCCTCTGGGCAGAAGTATTGCAAAGCACATATCTTCAGATGTACCAGCAATGTAAGTGGAGAGATCCAGTCAAAGAGAATCTTGAGAGCAAGGGTGAATTTTTGATCTTGCTGAGGAAGGGAATCATAACTGCTTGCCAATGAAGAATTTGAAAAAGAGGCAAGTTTGAGAAACTCCAAGACTTCTAGGGAAGGAAGAAGTAATTATAACTTTGAACATCATCCTTTAGTAGTAAGTCCCTAGAAAATTAATTATTAAAAGATAAGCCACTTTAATAGTTATCTTGTCATAGTATTTTGAAAAAAAGTTTTTTAATATCATTCCATAGAAACCAGTCAATTTAGAGAAGATGGAAATTAATGAAAAATTCCATTAAGAAATGGGTGAGGGATATGGAGACCAGTTTGGACTGAGAGGAATGCACTAATAGTTGGACTGTGTGCATAAATATGCAGATGAATAAGAGCTTAGATTAAAAGACAGAAATATATTCATTGTCACAGTTGTTTCCAGTTGGAGGGAATATAAAGGAGTTAAGTCATAGACACTGAGATTTGTTACCTCAGTTTTACCCTAATTTCATACTTGTCAGAAAAATCTTGTCCCTTATTATATTAGTTATATTTGTAATTTCCTTGTTTTTTCACTCCTATATTGCAGAATAACAGGCCTAATTTTCTTTTTCTTGTTTGCACCACAAATTAGTCTTTACTTTCCAGTTAATTTATTTGTGATTGAGAATTGCGTCAAATGTAACCCTATTTGTGTAATTGATCCCTTTCTAAAACAAAATGAGAAATAAAGAAGTAAATGGATTATCAGTTCTCTCTTCTTAAATGGAATAAGGGATATTGTTAAAAAGTCATTATAATATCTATCTGAGCCTTCCAGAGCTATTAAAAAACTTACATTTCACATTCAATATTAGAATACACATGCTGCAGAGAACACGTGTGCACTAACAATTGAATGGGTACTTTCTGCATGAATGTAATTTCACTATTTAATTAGATGCCTCTGAATGTAAATGTAAAATTCACTTTTTTCCTCACTGGGGATCTCTGCAGCTTGGAGGAACTTGTATCCTGTTTTTTTTATTCTCCAGTTCAGGGGTCAGGGGGGACAGTAAAACTCTTTAAAATGTTTAAGTTCATCACTATTCTGATGAACATTGTGCCTGACAGTAATTTGCTCAAGTTCTTGTCATGTCTTTTATATAGCTGATGCTTGCTTCCAAGTAATTTTTAAAATACTTTTCCTGTCTTCACAGGGTTGAAGGTTTCTTATTTTTCAAGCTGAAATAAATTGGTCAAGCCATGACTTTTCCTTTGAGAAGAAAAATTTCAAAAATTTAGGGGGTATTTGCTAAGATTTTTAATAGTAATTTAGTCCAAAAGTTCAAAAGAAGGGGTGAAATAACAGAGATAAAGGAGATGGAAGCAAATGTCTTTGTAAAGGGTATAAAAGAACAAACTAGATTAACTCATGAACATGGTTTGGCTTGCTTTTACTTTGTCCTTTTTCCTTCTCAACCAAGCATCTCAGTCTTAGTTGATACAATTAGTCGTTCCATCTATGGCATTAGTCAGTGTTTAAGGATTACAGGCAACCCAAAATCTAGCAGAATCAAGGAACTGAAGAGCAGTCTCTTCAATATCATGTCTCTCTCTAGAAATGTCTCTGGGGATTTTTAGCTGATAAACTATAGATTTATTTAAAGCAGACTTTACATCAGTGTGGAGTAACTTGCTGATGTGAATATTTCTGAACTTTGCAGAGTTTTGAAACACACATCTTTTCTACGTACATCTTGTCTAAGACTGAATTACAGCCAGCTCCAGGCAAGGATTATATTGCCTCTGGAGCAGCCCAAAAGTGAAATTAACTTTCATGTCCAAAGACTCATGTCAAGGTTTTGGCAATATTTTAATGGTGGAGGTGTGCTTTCTCCAGGCATCCATCTATTCCAGCCCTTGAACTGTTCTTCAGAAGTTATTGAAAGACATTTCTGAAAGATAATCCCGTAGCCTGTGTTGTTCACCATGAAGGGCTTCCTGCCTAGGCTGTATACCTTCCTGATTTTGGATGGCTTTTCTCCCTGCAAAAGCCTCCTGAATGTGCCCTTTTTGTGGATTTTTTCTTTTGTTTTGCACCTCTGCATCATTCACCTGAGTTATTTAATGAAAGAGGTAAGCACTTAAATGTTCCTATTCGGCAGTTTTCAAATCAGATAGATAAATCATGTGTTACTGCGGAATGTTAACTTTTGACTTCTTAATAGTTTATAGTTTTCACAGCTCCTCTAAGAAATTAGAATTCAGAAGCAAGAAGGGATAGTTTGTGACTGATTAATTTCTTGATTCTCTCAGAGTGTGATGCATGGATCGCTCATCAATTTTATGGAGTAATGTATCATGCCACTTATAAATATCTCATTATCTTCTCTATGCAAACACGTGTATCAGAAATACAGCAGTTGAATGCATGCAGGATTTATATTTCCCTAGGGAAAATTAAGACTTCAGACTCATTTATAGCATCCCTAGACCCAGCTGGTTGCCATACCAAGCATCACCTGGTTTACTGAGTGCTTCTTATGGGTTCAGGGTGGCAGTAAATGTATCCTGAAACCCCTCTGGGTGTTAGGCAAGTTATTTGGCTTGGTCACAGGCAAATAAATTTTTTTCTTATTTTTATGAGAATTTCTTGCCTTTCTCCCTTTTGCTGCGCAATAAAAGTTGAATTAATGCATGAGGAAAAAGTAATGCTTTACTTGCAGGGCTTGTTTACACAAGCAAGAGCCATGCAAATGCTTCAACATTCTTGTTATTTTCAGCTTTTTACTACTACTAATTTTCATCCCAAATATTCGGTAAATACATTTTTAATCAAAACCAGAGATACAATAAAATAGAAAATGGGAGATTTTAGCAAAGAAGACTGGAAAAACCTGTCTTTTTTGGAAAACAAGTAATTTCACAGAGGCATTATTGATTATGACAGTTATTTTTATGGACCTACCATCTCAGTAACAATCAGAAGGTATCAAGTGCTAGGAATTTATAGGAAAATAACTGAAATCTATAAAAGAACAAAGTGTATGTTTGCAGGTCTGTGGTTCACCCATATCTTGAACACCATATTGTTCATATTCTCTCTTCTCAAAAAGGTCACATTGCAGAAAAGGAAATATTCAGGAAAAAACAACGACCAAAGGCAGGGAACAGCTTCCATACAAGCTGTGACTTGGTAGGCTGTCCATATGTATTGGGTTCCCATTGCTAAGTTTTGGTAGCAGGGCAAACTGCAGAGTGGGCTTCTCTGAGAAGATGCCAGAAGGTCCCCCTGTGTCTGATAGAGCCAGTGTCACCTGGCTCCAAGACACACCTGCCACTGGATGCCAAGCCTGCTTGTGATGATGGTAGTGATTCTGGGATAATGCATTTCAGAAAGGGCAAAAATTGCTGGGAAACAGCATCTGGAAGAGAACTGTGACAATATGTGAGAGAAGTGACTGTAAATACATGAAGATTGTGAGGGAGGAGGTGCTCCAGGCACCAGAGCAAAAACTCTCCTGCATCTCATGTTGAGTCCCTGCACTCCATGGAGGTCCATGGTGGAGCAGATATCTGGAGGACCCCATGCCAGGGCAGGTGGGGTACACAAAGGAGATTATTCTTCTCCCTGGGAAGATCATGCTGGAGGAGGGTCCTGGCAGAGCCTGTGAGCCTGCAGAGAGAAGAGCCCATGGTCAAGCAGATTTTCTGGCAGGACTTGTGACCCTAAGGGTGGGCCCTCACTGAAGCAGCCTGTTCCTGAGTGACTGCACCCAGTGGAAGGGGTTTGCTAAGAACTGTAGCCTGTGGGAAGCAGTTCTTGAAGGACCATGTCCCATGAGTGTTATCCCATGCTTGAAGTGTGAGGAGGAAGAAGCAGCAGAGACAATGCATAAGGAGTTGACTGAAACCCCCATTCTCCATCTTCCTATCCTGCTCTCAGGGAAAAAGGTAGAGACATCTTGGGAGAAGCTAAGCCTGGGAAGAAAAGGGAGGGGGGAGAAGAAGTTTTTAGATTTTATCTTATTTCTTGCTATCTTACTGTGTTTAATTGTCAATAAATTAAATTAATTTCCCTAAGTCAAGTTTTTCCCACAACAAAAACTGTAGTGTGATCTCTCCCTGTCCTTATTTCTCCCCATAAGCTTCATTTTTTTCCAATTTTCTCCCCTGTCCTTTTTAGGGAGAGGGAAGTGATAGAGCAGCTTGGCAAGCACCCAACAGCTAAGGTTAACCCACAACAGATGCCACAAATAGATGATGTGGAGATGGTGGACATGAAGGAGACAGGCACATAATAATTCTAAAATCGTGAATGCTGTGGCAAAAGGAGACACTGCATGTTGCCTCTTCAAGTACAAGAATTAGGGCATGAAATTAATCTGAGAAGACCATTATAAAACAGAAATTTATTTTTTTTTGTGGGAATGGAATCAGAACCGAGGAGCTTGCTGATAAGCAATGTTGTGAGTGATTCAAAGTTACATGGTCTCTAGAAGGAAATGGACGAATACTTGGAAGAAGCATCTGCTGGGGTTAGTAATCCAGAAATCACATAAGGCTCTGTAAATTATCCCAGTGGAAAACATCTGGAAGGTAGGAAAGTACTCAGGGGAATCCTGTTCAGGTAAGGTTTATGGATGGGGCCCTGAGCAACCTGATCTAGTGAAAGCTGTCCCTGCCCATGGCACAGTTTTATTAGATGATCTTTGAAAGTAACCCACACCATTCTATGATTCTATGTGGTTGTCCCTGTTTTCAGTCTCATCAATTGGGTGCCTATAGCCATTGATAGAAACAGAATACAAAATCAGATGTATCTTTGGACTTTATGCTGAAGAGGAAATTATTAAGAGGAAATAGAAGGCTGAAACTTACAGATACCTATAGTTAGACGGAAGATGGATCTCGCTTAAATTTCTGAGAGGAAAAATTCAATGTGCACAGTTCAGGGGATAGAAAGGAGATGAAGATTCCTCCTGGAAAATTCATCAGCTTTGATATCTTCTTTGTCCATACAAGCAGACGTCTGGGTACAAATAGTGAGAAATATCTGAAAGCACTTCTCTAAAAAGGCTGTATGAACATTGAGAAATACAACCTTTCAACATATTGAGAATAGGAGCAAAGTGCAACACACAAAAAAAGTTATCTCTTTGGTCATTTCTAGTTAACTTTCTTCAAAGTTCAGGGCATTTAGGTAAACCTGCACCAATGAAACGGAACAAGCATTTAGATGCAGACACTCCAACACACTAAAGGAAGGGCTTTGAAATTACCTCAAAGACTGTGAGCAACCTATTTTCAGGCAGGCATTTTGGCACTATGTATTACAGTATTTTTATTTTGCTTTGAATGATAATATTTTTATTATTTTTTTTTGTAACCTGTTGCATTCAATCTTCTATTGAATTAATAATCCAAAATTAGTGTCTGAAGGAGTGTGCTGTGAGGGACATGGGAGGCTGAAATTCTTACCTCACAGCCTAAACTATTATTTCAAGTATTGAAAAATAGACTAGTCATATCCTTATTGATGAAGATAAAATTACATCTCTATTTCTTAAAATATATGGTCTCTTTCATCAACGTTTATGAATTTTCCTTATATAGAATCAGAGAACATCAGAGAATTTAGGTTGGGAAAGATCTGTAAGATCATTGAGTCCAACCATAGAGTTAACCCAGCCAATTCCACCACTAAACCATGTCCCTAAGCACCACATCTGCATGTCTTTCAAATACCTGCACGGATGGTGAATCTACCACTTCCTTGGGCAGCCTGTTCCAGTGCTTGATAACGCTTTGATGACGAAATTTTTCTGAACATCCAGTATAACCTTCTCCTGGCCCCACTTGAGGCCATTTCCTTTTGTCCTGTCACTTGTTACCTGTGAGAAAGGACTGACCCTTACCTTGCTACAATCTCCTGTCAGGCAGCTGTAGAGAATGTTAAGGTGCCACTCCTAATCTCTTTTTCTCCAGGCTAAACAACACTGGTTCCCTCAGCTGCTTCTCATAAGACTTGTGCTCCAGACCCTTCACCACCTCTGTTATTTTTCTCTGGGTATGCAAATCTAATTATCATCTAACCAGCTTTGAAAAACTCAACTTGCATTTACCCTTTCCAAGTATTTTGACAGCTTTGTACAGAAAGGTTATTCACTACTGCTGGTAAATACTGATTTCACCCCTGATTTCTCTTAGAACTGCTTACTGTATGCTAGAGGGTTTTTGCAGTTTACTACTCATTGCTTTAGAGTAACTGTAAAATATGACAGAATTCAGAGGTATCCTTTACAGAGTCGACCCAAAATAAGAATTTCAGCATGGAATTCTGCCAGTATTTTTTTACAGTGAACACTAATACAAAGAACGTATTTTATTCTTTGCAATTCTGTCCTTTGACATGTTTCTCTTGAGTACTTTGATCAACTCTTTGCCTTACAGACTTTGCAAACTTCTTGCTACTGATGTGTTTGAAGAAAGATTTTATATCTAGTTTAATTACCATTGACAGTTGCTCTTCAAACCTGATTTTGGGCCCTCTTGGTTATGTTTTTATATTAAATCTGCCAGAGTTCATGATAACTTCACTTTTCTTAGGTTTGATACAGCATTTGCTTTCTGATGGAAAACTTGTTTCTAATTACCTCCCTAACCTGCTGCTCAGTCATCATGAGTTTTCTACCCTTTCTAAAAATACTTTCAAAAGAATCTGTGGTATGCATTCATCAGAGTTGCTCCTTCAACAATCTCCATACTGACTGTCAGGTTTTGATTCTCTTAGCTGCTCATTTTAAAAAAGTAAGTTTCTTTGTCTTTGTGTGGCTCTACCTCCTGAAATAGAGCAAAACTGTGGTGTATCCCTTTGTCTTTTGTTGCTCATGTAGGGGCAGAGTTTATCTTGATTCACATGTGCAGTTTTGAGCCAAGTCACATGTGATAGTGAGGACAAGGTTAAGAGAAGTGTCCTGGTTTGTGGGCTGCTTTCACAGCTGCTCCAGGATGTACTGATCGATGGCCTTGTAAAAATGTGATCTCTGTGTCACGTACCAGTGTAAATCTTCATAAGGGTAATTACTGTTCTCCCATTTTCTGCCCTTTCTGCCTCCAGTCTCCCGTGGGATAGCAGGTAGTGCTGCCATCCTATCTAGGTGGTCACTAATGTCTTAATGTTCTTCCAATTTAGGCCTTGAATTTTGGTCTCTAAGGACATCAAAGCACTCGATCAGGTAGATAGTTTGTCAGTTTTCATTTTTATCAAACTGTGCTACTCCAATCGAGTGACTGTGGGGAGGGTGACTGTAGACATGAGAAAGTGAGACAGGAAGGCAGCTGCAACAGTTCAGGGAAAGGGGTTCTTGCTCCAGGAATATGCCCAAATTTTCTCTTCAGTCGGAGAAGCAAGAGAAGCTCTTCTAAAGAACATTTAGTCCTATGTTCTTTAAAATAAGACTAGCCAATTTATTCTTAAACTTAGATTGGCTGCTTCTTAGTCATTTTTCCAATGGCAAAACATACATTTGAGGTCTTGCTAATGAGGGATTTAAGTGCCTAAAGTATGTCTTCAGGGAATAGAGGTCTGTCATGTAGACTGATTGGTTTGCTCTCCTTTCTCCTGCTGAAAGTGGTCCAATTAAATCTTGTACTTGTTGAGGACAGAGGTAGAGCTCACAAGGGGAGGGCAACAAATGGGATGCATTGGTTCTTGTGCTTATTTTTATATGAAGTAGTTAATGAGTAATTGAAATCCTTGGATAGAGATTGTCTGTCAGTAAATTAACTTTATTTTTTAGCTCTCTCAGTCTTGCACCAGTACTGCTGAAGCTTGGAGGCACAGTTCCAGGTGCCTGAAGGATTTTGAAATCTAGATTTTGAGGGTTAAAAGTTTTACTCTTTTCAAGGATAATGGAACACTTCTTTACATAAAGAGAGAGATACAAGAGGATGGGAAATATAGAATGGAAGATGTATTTTTATGTCTTATGCTTATAAGACATAATTTATTCCCCTTAAGTAGCTCAGAAGAGATATGTTGGTAATTTAAGAGGTACATACCAGTTATATGGATTCATCAACTGTGGTGGTTTTAGCCAAAACTGCCAAACTACCACAGCAACAGAAATAACTGGGTTTGTGTAACATATAAAGCTTAATAAGTGATTAATTCAAGACTCTTTCTGTAAGACAGTGAGCTTTGTGTGCTACTCCATTTGGAAAGGTGCAGGCACTAAACCATCTCTGGTTTGAAGATAAGGAAAACCATGGCAGCCCATAATAGCTGATGAACAGCTTCTAAGTACATAAAAGATGCTTCAGCAGCTGCTGTGACTTAGCAAATTTAAAATCAACTTTCTTATGCATTGAAAGTTGAAAGTAAAATATTTTTTTAATATTCCAAATAATACATGTCTTCGCAAGTTTTGGTCAATTTCAAATTTCGTAAACATTCCACAGAGTACTAGCATTACTGCCTGAATTGTTTTATGCTAGGCTAGAAGCTCCTTGTGGGCTTCCTAAGAACAGAGTGTGCTGTTTTGTTCTGGATCAGTTTTATGACCGTACTCAGAGGAAGTACTTAATGGGTGGCAATTCACAGATTTGAAGTCAGTTTTCAGTGTACATGACTACATTCCAAAACAACGTCAGAGGGATTTAAATTATTACCTTTAAAGATAGGAAAAGCAGAAAGTTTTATAGTACTTTTACTCAGCAAAAATACTAAGCTTCCACTGGTAGGTGTGTTCCTGTTTAACAACCCAGTGAAGCTGCTTAAACTGACAACTTCCACTACAGCCAGAATTATTCTTATCTGCAATCTCATGTATCAAAGCATTTATATTCTTTTGTTCCATTTCATATCATGCAAATTTTCATTCTGAAGTGTCTGGGCAGCTTTCTGGAGTTCAGAAAATATTGTGACTAGCATCCATCATATCTATTCTTGCATGTATTCCTTATGGGAAAAATGAAAATAGTGGAGATGCTTTGAGTTTATAAATTAAGTCAAAGCTGAAAATAGCTTTTGCACATAGAGATGCCCTTTTGTTATTCAGGAAATGCATTCCAAACAGTTAGCCCTGGAGAAAATGATGCCTCTAGTGCAGATGAGCTTTACCCTCACTGTAGAAAATTTCAGCATGTCAGAGTAGCACTGCTGTTAGCAACGTTGCTAATGTTGGCCTTTCACTTATCCTTGCTTGAAACAATGATGTACTTGAAGACAATAACCGAGTCCTTGGGCAAGAATAAATACTGTACAGAGAGCTGGTTCAGGAAGCAGAGGGCAGTTTTGCTTCCCAAACAGTAGAAAATGATGTTTGAAGGAGGTGCTATAGCATTTTGAACTTCCTAGTGTTTTCTAAGTGCTGAAGGCTATAAAACCAAATCTGCTGTATTACCTCACTCAGCTCTGAATTCTTCATGAGATAATATGGTCACTGCCCACTGGTGTGAAATGGAGGACTTCCTGTCACTGGAGGAGAGCGATGCGCCTGACAGACTGATGTCACTACTGCCTGCCTCCAGCAAAAAGGATTATTTCAGGCTGACTTCTGAGTCTGTCCTGACAGAACACCAGCTCTAATGCCATGCTTTGGTTAAATAGAAATGCTAACTAGCTAAGAAACAAGATCTAGCTTTTTTCATGGCTAGAGGAATTGCTTTTCTGGTATGAGTAACTCGCAGCAGCCTGGCCATTAAAAGTAGCATAAGGATTAGTCTGTCACCTTCCCATATCCTGCACTTGATCTAAATAAGCAAGTAAATAACATCTCCCTCAAAATATCCAAGAATTAATCTCTCCAATAGAATTTTTTCTCCTAAGCTGTGTACGTGTTAGTTTTAACCCTGTGGGAGTTGCTTTTCTATAACCATATCTGGAATTTGGCCCTTAGTAGTGACTGAGTCTTCACTCTGTAATGTAGGTCAAGAGAAGAAATTAAATGATGACATTGTGCTTGCTTGCTGTGGCATCCCCCAGGAGTTGGTATAGTCCCTACTGATTGCCTTGAATCATTAATCAAAGGGAAACTGCATTGCACAGCCTACGATATATTCTCAGCAGGCACATGCATTGATGATGCTGCACCATGAAAAAGACTTAATTGCATTGACAGTACATTTTTTTCACAGTTTAGAGTGTTTATCAAAATTGTGCTTGTAGCATCTAAAAATACTGTAATTAATGCAGCTTTTGGCCTCTTCACACACTGTTTTCTTTTTAGTTTCTTCTGTTA
The DNA here is from genome assembly GCF_001522545.3 of Parus major. NCBI lineage: Eukaryota > Metazoa > Chordata > Aves > Passeriformes > Paridae > Parus > Parus major. The sequence continues at coordinate 37,412,062 of NC_031768.1, forward strand.
AAGAAGACAGCTGTTTGCTAGGAAAACAAATTCATCTCTTTTCCTTCTCTCTCTCGCCTCCTGTTTTGTATCTGAGTGCATCAGTAGGAGGCTCACAGTTTGTTGTAAATGTTCATTCACAGTTTCTGCAGATTCCTACATTCATATTCACAAAGGCAGAATATTTCAAGATGTCCTTCATATCAAGTTACTGCTCCTTCATATCAGACATGAGGAATATAAAATATGGGCATTGCTTCCAGAGGCAAAACAAAACAAAAAAACTCCAAGCAATAAGGTACAAAAGCCACTGTCCTCGAGGAGAATGTGACAATTTGGATCAGCCATTTCTTCATTGTTAAATTGTTTCCTTTCATTGCTGATCTAAGGGTGGCTTGTGGGTATTAACTTGTAGAGTATATTACAGAACAAGGAAAACAGACCTTCTTTGATCAGATAAAGAATCTGCAAGAGATAGGGAGGGAGAGGCTGGTGAGGCAGCTTGTGACACCACTAGGCAGCTGTTCCTTGGCTTCTGGGCAGACCAGGACAGTGTTTCCCTTTCTCCTCTTAAATATTCAGGCTGTGAGAGCAGGAAGGGACACAAAAGCATGGCACATGGTTTGGGTCAACAGTATAAGCTGTCGCTCCTGTGCTGGGCAACCTGTGTGCATGTGGGGAACTGCAACCCCATAAGAAATCCACCTGCTTAGTGACAAGCAGACTGGGAGTAAGAGAGCAGCATCTGCCCTCCTGTGCAGAGAGCAGCAAGAGCAAAGGGAATTTGTTATGGAAAGAGATCTAGGTTAAATAAGACACTGGGAAAAAAGTATCTGTTTCAGCATTAAGAAAAAAGAGACTTAACATCTGTTTTGCCCACACCTCTACAGAAAAATCGTATTATCATGACTCATTTTTGTCATCCATCTGCTACCATTAACTACTGTAAAGTGCTCTGTTGCTTTGAACATCCTCATCAGGTTTTAAAATGTTTCAGTTCTACATATTGCTTTGCAAATCTTATATTAGAGTGAAGAAGACTGTGTATGCAGCAGAGCTTTGCAAGGCCGCAATTTCACTGAAATGACTGTTATTACCTTATAGACTGCAATGGTAAAGCTCAAGTGGTGCAGTATATGAAATCCTAAGGTTAAATAATGTATTTTACCATAACATTACACTGGACTTTATACTTCTGCTGCTGATGTAGGACTTGAACTTCTGTTAACACAGGAGCCTATTGAACATCTTTATCATTGTCTGGCATAAAAGCCTGCACTGTGTACACACACAATGTGAAGGTTCAAGATCAGAGACTAAGTGGAAGTATTTTGAGTTTATCAAATGCTTTCTACTCTGTGAATAAAGATACCTGGAGTCAAGCTGCCCTTAGAGTGCTAGTTGGTGATGCGTGTGAGAACGGGATTCACAACTGATAGCAGGACCAGAAATGGTCCTGTGGTGAAGCCCGCATTTAAGCCTATGAGCACCACAAAGTGAATTAATCAGGAAAACATGTGAAACAATAGAAAACAAATTAAATATAATTAAAGAAAAAACATTCATAATAGTTAACAGAGAAAATTCATGAAAATTAAATGTATTTTAAGTAATTAAGATTCTAATGAAAGTTCATTTAAACCATTTTTTTTTTCCTTCAGAACATTAAAGCAGTATTTTGTATGTGATGGAAGAGCTTGAAAATTTCTGGATGGTAGTCTTCAAGGATATTTATTGAGCAAGCAGATTGTTTAGGCTCCTAAAAAATTTAGGTTGCTATCATCTTCCAGAGTGGTTTGAGTTTAATGTATTTGGAAAAGATCAGGCTGCTTTCTTTTCCAGTATAAACTTTGCTTTTGGAAGTGCTGTTTTACAGATTAGATCAAAGAAGAAGCAACATCCCACCAAAGAAACATGTCCCTAGAACAGAAGATGCAGGTTTTTCTGGCAGTTCTTTTCATTTCATTCATGACCAGGACAGCATTCAAGTGCAGTGGCTATGTCATTGCTGTTAAAATTACATGATGGTGAAGAAACACAGACCCAACATTCTGTACCTGCTCACAGATAAACTGTTAAAATTACCCGTGGCCTTTACATTGTAAGATCTTTTTTCTTGTGTAATGTGGAGAATAATGGGTCGATTTTACTAATTTTCCTTTGTCTATGATTTGGAAAACTACAGAAAAAAACTATTTTGTAACTGAAAAGGATTTTCAGCTTTCAGAAAGCATGGTACTGTAAAGTGTTGGACAAATAGGAAAGAATCTTCCCTTTGCATCATCGAGCTGCTGAGGTTTTTCCAGCCTTTCAAAGAGGCTACATTAAGGATGAGAATACTGACATTTGAAAGCCCTCTTGCCTGGTGATGCAGGGAAGTGCAGACTGACTTCTCTCTTCCCCAGCCATGCCCGGCTGCCTTCACATTTCAGCAGAGGCACCCTTGTCTTTCAGCTTAGCAGAGAAAGAAAAATGGCAGAAAGGGAAACCTTGGTCAATAAATTTTACCTGAAATATGTATGTGGATTTTTGAATAAGTAGCAGCCTTTTAGCTGGTTGTTTGTCATCCTCCTGTTTCACTGTGTCCCCCAGACAGGGGCAGTGAGGCAAGCCCAGGGCACCACGGGTGCCTTCAGAAAGCTGCCCCCAGCCCATGAGGATCTGTTGTGCTGAGGGCAAAGGCTCTGCTTGCAGCCCAGTGTCTGGCCACCTGCAAATGCCCTCACCCACAGCATGAACCCTCATGTCTCTCCTCTTTTCCCCAGCCCACATGGGGTAAATGTCTTCCATGGCACAGCCAGGGGGATGCTGTGATGCCATCTCGCTCCAACCGAGTATTCCTGGCTCTGTTATCACTCTCTTAAAGAAGTGACTGTCAAAGCCATTGGTAAAGGAGCAGTAAATAATGGGTGGGGTCAGCCTGAAAGAGAAGCTGGTTACTGCTTGTTCAACACAGGATCATCTTCACACAGGCAGGCTCAACTTTTCACCGCTGTCCTTGTACCTTCTGTGGTCCAGCATTTTAGAGTCTTTGAGGAAGTTATCAATTTTAAAGATAGTACAGGGGTAAACCAGCAATTTAAGTTCAACTGTCACTCTAATATTAGTACTAGCTTGCTTCATTTAAGCTGGCTTTTATTCTGTGCTATTTTAAAAACTCTTAGTAACTTCAAATGCTAAAATACAGGTGCTATTACTGATTTTTAAGCTGTTCAGTTACACTAACATTGCAATTCTTCAAATATTCCAGTCTAATTTTACTATTGAGATGAAGTTTGGGTTGTAGCTCCACAAGAATCAGTCCTGGAAAAGCAGAAACCGGGTTGCAAGCAGCTCCTATCAAGCAGCCATTCAGATAACTGTGGCGCCAATTGCTTCACAAAAAGCCAAATTGTTATTTTCAATAACCAACTCCTGCACACCATGTTTACTGGTTGCAACATCGAATAATAAAAAGTCATCCAAGGCTGAGGATTTTTATACTGAATAAAAGATATGGAAAGACTGATTTGTTTTTCATGGTGTACGTACTTTGAGGAAAATAGTTTCAAAGAATTTGCTATATAAAATTTTCTTCCTGCTCTTAAACACAGAAGAGTAATTTTGAGAGACATTTCAGATACTGAAATTGGTAGATTTCTAATGTTCTTAAGGGTTTTTATTCCTCATATAACTCATACACCAAGCTCCTTTAGCAGTCACAGAGGTTATGGGCAGTGCTGAATGATTTGTCTTTTCCTTACTAGCCTAACACATAATTTTGTGTATATGAATGATATATGAACATCCTTCATTATAAGAATGTACGGTTTTTCAACAAAACCAATGGACATTTACTACAGCATCTATGATATTTTTCTTTTCCTTCCCTCCTTTATTAATTTTTCATGCATTCAGGTGGTGTGAAATTTCTTGGCATACTGGACTATTGTGAAACTCAAGGAATTTTCGTGAAGTCATATTACTTCCCTTAAAATATAGAAACAAACTTCTACCAGCCATACTTTCTAGGGGAAAGGAAAAATAAACAAAACACCCCAAGCAACAGACCAATTAAAAAAAAAATAGATTTCCATGCCCATAGCTGAAAACTGCTTTTGTCCTTGTAATTCTGTGGTCGTGGGTTTTGGCAGTCTAACAGCACAAGGTGCTGTTTGTGGAGTGGCAGTGTTTACTGCCTTGAAAACCAGACTCCAGATCCTTTCATCACTCTCTGATAAACTGGTTAATTACATAAGCTGGGTCATTGAACTAGTACTCCATAACCACTGGGCTAATAATAGTGGGTCACAGCCCTTTCATAGCCTCACTTGGACATTCTTGTGGCTTCTGTGGTTTTGGATCCTAACATAAATGTTTTAATCCTTCTACAGCAACTTATCTTGAACATATGTGTGCAAATTTCTCTTGCCACTCATCCCTGGGGTGTTTCAGCTGGTGCTTTCACTTCCACTCACCACTGTTTAACCAAGATTTCTACAGGGCTTTCTGTTACTGCATTACCCCTGCACAAACAATTATTACCGAGTTCCAGACTAAGATCATTTTCTCAGCCAGAGATCATTACTTAAATTGTCATTTTTCTCCTCTCTTGCTGAATACAATACCATCACCCCTATCCAAGGACTTGCCAAGCTATGTTCTGTCTCTCAGGCACCCAGTGTGTTTCAAGACATCAGTAATGGCAGCAAACTCTCTCAACAAGCTAGAATCACTCCTTACATCTACAAAAGAATTGGTGCTATAAGTATCTCCTAGATAATTATGCCTGAATCTGCTGTCTCCCAAAGGGTTGAGCAAGTGATTCTGCCCAATCTTAAAGTCTAAATATTCCTCAGATAGTGGAGCTGCAAGTGGTGCTTTCATATTGCTGGAGATCACCTGCTCTTGGTTTGAATGCTTGACTCTTGAGATCTTTTATTTCTAGCATACAGTTTTGCCAACCTATGCATGAAGGTGGTTCGTGGTTTCTTACTCCATTTGGCTGTATCTTCTCCCAGGCTTTCATTTTAAATTTGAAACACAATTATTCTAATTCCAATGCTATCCTCATGACTCATGCAGAATTCTTGGAAAAATAAAGATACAAAAACCCCTCTGTGCTATCCTGCAGTCAAACCCCATATATAAAACTGCAGGGGTCCATCTTGTCTTTACTTTTTACACTTGCTTGTGTATCTTCAGGGCCTCTATTAACAAGCATTAAAACTTCTTGTATCTTTTACTTTTGTACATATTTGCCTTCTTCTTTTTACTAGGTTCCTTGGTCTGTCCTGGGAAGTATTCCCAGACCTGCTAATCTGCCCTTCTGAATCCAGACTGTTTATGTTACCAGGGTTCAAAGGACCCATCCTCATCTGCAAGGGATGAGTGGATCCTCCAGCACTGCAGTTTTGAATGGTAGTTCATCCAAATTGGACTGCATCTCCCTCTGGCACCCATCTAATAACCACAGACAATAATTTCTTTTAGCATGTGACTCTGGACCATATGGCTTTTGTTCTTTCAAAAAAGGCCCTGCAGACACCATTTCCAGATGCCTTAACACATCTCAGTTCTGCTGGTATGCACAGTTCATTTGCCATGGCTGGTGTTTCTTTTGGGTTGCACATGAAGCATTTTGTGGCTGCACAGGCTGTTTCAGGCAGGAGATTTTGATCTGCATTGGTCCACTGGGGGTGATTTGTTTTCACAAGGAGCAGTACCAGGTGATCATTCCAAACCCCTCTGTGTCAGTAATCAAGACCCTGCTTTGCTCGCTGTCCTGTGGTTTGTGCTGCTTTACCCATTTTACCTGTCACTTCTCTGTAAGCTTCTCACTTACCTTCCTGAAAGAGTTGTGATCCCCACCCTCCTGTCTCCTATCCTGTTTTCTCCAGCACCGCTTGTAACAGTTACCTTAGCTAACTCAGTTTTCTTTTTTCTCCTCACACCGTGATATCTGAAACTTATTTCTTCGATCTTTCCTCTCACCCTCACCATCCTCTCCTAGCAGCAGCAGGCTTTAGCCCTTCTGCAGCCAAGGTACACTCCCCAGCCTTGTATTCCCCAGCGTAATCCCCACAGCATTTTTTTCCTCCCCTAATGCCCTGCTCTTATCTTCACATTGCTCTCACTAGCTGCCCAACATTCCTCCAGCCCAGGCCACCCTCCCTGTTAACTCCTTCCTTCCCATAAACAATCCACTCTTCCCTCGACTCAGAAACTTACACAGCTTTACTTAAAAGACTCTCAAAAGCCTCACATGTGTAGGCATGAGGATACAAATGTACTGCCTGTTCTACCATAGAAGCCATGTCTCCTTCTAAACCATGGCTGAACTGGCTGCTGGATTTGAAAAGACCTTCACAGTCCTGCTTTGGCATACATGACATGGGTTATGACCTTTTTACCAACTTGGTATTTGAGTGTTCTTGTCCTCTGTGTGTGACAGTGATACAACTTCTATTTCTGCTCCACTCAGGCTCCCACATTCTTGCTCTTATAGCCTTGGTTGTTGAGTTCTTCACATTCTCTACCAACCTGTGGCATGAAATACATGGTGTTTGCAGGACTCATCTGGTGCAGAATGGATGAATAAGAACAGGACTGATTTTTAACTTCTTTTACTAAACAAAATTGAAAGAAACATAAAAATTGCTAGCATTTGTGTTGTGCTAAGCATTATTGGGGGTTACGTTCATGTGTTTCAATATGCACAAAGCCTCAGGGAGGAGACGACTGAAGAAGAAACAATTTTCAAATGGACTCTCACATGGTAGGTGAACTCTTCCATATGGTGCTCACTGTGGTTTCTATGTACTATTTGACCGTCATATTGCTCTTTATATAATTCTGTTTCATAGGAAAACACTCTTTATGTGGTCTAATCAAGTTGGTCTTCTAGCACAATTCAGTTTTCATGTAGTTATGTGTACACAGCTATGCATTGGTGAAATGTTGTTTTGTAAGGTGGCCTTAGTTTTTCAGCAACTTTCCAATCTACTCATATCTCAAAGCATTTAGTTCCCCTTATCCTTTAATATCCCAAGAGTCCGTAGCAGCTGTGTTCTGCAGCGGAAATAGTCGTGGTCAGCAGCAGTAACCAGGATTTCCTGTGCTGGACATTGTCCACTTGCAGTAAAAATTAAGTGGAACTGAAGTGGTTTGTAGGCTCTTTTAGCTGCATCATGAGAACTGTAATTGCATTCCTCATTTAAAACTTTTGATTATTAACAAATCTGTCAAGACATTAAAACCACTTCCCAGTTTCATTAATTCTTTCTTTAGCAGGGAAGAGCTTGGGATGGAGACTACAAGTAAAATGGCTCTGAAGTAAGAAGAAGAAAGTTTTAAGTTCTGTTTTGAGGTTTTAATGAATCTGGAGGGGGGGCCATCTATTGTTTGTTAGTCCTGTAACCAGCTCTACAGGGGGCCTGCTCATGAGCATTGCTACACAAAAGTAAATTTCATCCTGTTCTTTATCTTGTCTGTGTGCAGTTTTCCATTCACTTTTATCAAGATTGATCAAACCTTTGGAATTAGTGAATTGAACCCAATTTCCCATGTATGGAAGCAGTTTAAGTTTTTTATTACTTGCCATCACAATTATCTTTGGCTTACTCTTTGCAAATATTCTCTGTAATGTGCTAGTTTTCAGCTGTTCCTAATAGACCTAAAATTGTTAAGACAGTGCTATACTGCTGCCAGTTTTGACAAGGAATATACACTGAATTTGCCTTGTATTTTACACATGCTTTGATCAGCCAAACTGATTTTCTCTCTCTGCCATTTTCCTACTGTTGACAAATGTGCAATTCTGGAAGCCTGAGGTTATTCCACAACCTATTCCCACTTGTAACTAAAATATTGGGTGTAACTCACCAGAGATTATTCCTTGCAGGTTTGTTTTGTAGGACCCCAGATGTCTTACTGGTATTTATGGGTGGAAAAAACTGCAGTGTATGTCTCAGTTTACCAGAGCATTCTGATTTATGGTGGTTAGTTCACCAGTTAACACAATTTGATTTGGGAATTCCAAAGTAATAGAGAAATTGCTACAAAACAGGTAACTTGATCATCTTAACCAGCTACAGATTTTTAAAAAAAAATATTAGAAAATATTTTGTTGATGAAAATGGTAATCAAAAAGCCACACCTATTAGTATGGAAATTAGTATGGTTTACTCCTTAACTGTTTAATAATGGCTAATCTGTGAGGGTGGACATTTAAAGTTCTTAGGATCAGTAATAATATAGTACTGCCAGTGGAGAAGATGTTAACCTAGAATCTCTTTCTTTCTTTTGAGAGAGAAGAGAAAGACTAGAGATAGGGAAGGTTAATATAGCTTATTGCTTATGAATTCCCTGTGCTCCTTGCCTTTATATCCCTGCTGCTCAAGACAGAATGCCTTTTCCTTCTGAGGTTTCCTTATGGAGGTTAATATTACAAAGTTAAAAGGCACCTTGTGAATGGGCACAAAGATGTCACAAGAACTAGGAGAGTTTTTGTTACTTTTTTCATTTCTTTTCTGTCTTTTTGTGGGAAGAGATTCACATGTGGTTTGCTTTTATGATTTTTATTTGAAGGTGGCTTTGAATTTTGGGGGGGATTTATCATATGCATAATCACACATGTATCTAGCAACATGTCTGAAGTCTGTTTCACTTTCTCTCCAACAATGCATTTTAAACATGGCACACAAATGAGTATTGACACTGAGAAGTCAAGCCTGGATTAGTTTGCATCTTGTAGTCCTGTTTAATTTTGGATAACATTCTGAAAACAAAAGGCATCATTTAGTTATTCATCTGCCTAAAAAACTAATGATTCAAAGGGTGCCAGCAGAGACTTTGTCCTGCAAACTGAAACTTGCTGTTAAAATTTTCCAGATTATTCCTTAAAAAAACAAAAGAAAACAAANTGAATCAAATTTTCTACCAACTCCCATTATAGATTTCTCCCTGTCTGAAACCAGGAGGAAATATGAGATATCTTCAAAAATAACTGCAGAGATACACCGACAGTGAATATACATAATGAAAGGGGAACAGAATGCATACAAAGGCAAAAAAAAAAAAAAAAAAAAAAAAAAAAAAAAAAAAAAAAACTGGAAAAAAATTTCTTTGCTTACCAGAGTTGTGACATGTAGTAGAGATTTGAAGAGATAAAGCATTTCCTTGCAAAGTAACTACATGTATATATTCTGAGAGCCTGACTGCTCAGATGCAGAGGTGGACACTGCTGCAGTCTCCAGGAAGCAGAGCTGCACTATATATTAAAATTATAAAGGGACCCAAACCCAATCCAATGTGCCATGCAGGTTCTAAGCTGCCATAGGCTCAGGCTTACTGGAAAGGCTAAAGCACAGACACAGGACCAGGTTGTTGCCCATCCTGAGACTGCTGTCCTCATTGTCAACAGCATTTTAGAAGGCACCTTGGAAAGGCATTTGCATTTGTATAACAAGAATTTGTATTCTTAGACACAAATATACAAATACATACAAATAATATGTGTCTAGATATAAAAGAAGAATATATAATAGTTTGTTTTTAGCCACTACCAGTAAAAATTCTTATTTCTAAAGCATATTGGTGAAAGTAAGTAAAGGCAAATATCAGAGCATAAAGAAAAATCATATATTGGAAGCTTTGTAGGGGAATTTATGAGTTGAAATCAAAGCCAAAGGAAAAAATATGTTGAAAGATGCAAAGCTATGATGACTTCACATTCAAAACAAGAGGACTTCTGATAATGGAGAATAGGAGTGAGACTCAAGAAAAGGAGTTTTAATATTATCAGCCATATGGCTAAATTTATTAGGGTTAATAAAATGGTATAAATGTAAATATTAAATGAAAGACCCTAGAATTGCGAAGAAAGATTGGAGGAAGAGTCAGACTATTTAAATAAGGCAAACTTTAATAAAAGGAAAATATGGTCGGTGGGGGTTCAGGGAAATTAATTCTAGAATTTGGGTGAATGAAGTGTGGTACTTAAAGTAGGTGACCTTTTCAGGGGTCTGGTTGGGGTGCCATCCACCTGCCAAGCCTGAAAAAAAAACACAGCTAAACTCTTGGTTACAGCTATACACATTCTGAACATAGTCTTTGAGGTTTTTAGGTGTTTTGGGGTTTTCTGATGTTAAGCCTTAAGCAGAGTGGAATCAAACATTCCTTCCTGCAAATACTAAGCTGCCCTTTCTTTTTTTAGTTTCTTGTTTTGGGCTTCTGTTTGCCCAGAAACATATTATGCATCATTATCTAGAGAACCTATAGAACGAGGGCAATAGCTAGATCCCTTGAAATTGAAATACAATTAAATTGTTATTGCAGTTTGGGAGGAGTGTGCATGGTATGAGATAATAGAAAGAGCTTGATGGAAAACGAACACTGTCGGAGTTTCTCTCTGCAATCAGAATTAATTCTTACGTCTCCAGTTAAATACACTCAAGTAGTTTCTTGAATTTATCTTTAGTTTTATGAGGTGAACCCCAGGAATCTGTGGGTATCATGTAAAAGCCCTGATGGACCAATAACCTTTGCAGTCGATGCGAGGAAACATTGAGGCCCTTTGCCAATGCAAAGGAAGGAGCAAACTAAGTAAAAAATGAAACCAAGTAAAATTAAGAGAGATAAAGTATGAGATTTAAGGTTATTAAAAAGAAATAAAATCAAATGAGCTGTTAGAAGAGTTCAAATTACAGTGCTTCTATTAAGCCAATGATGGCAGCATAGTAAATGAAGAGAAGGGCATTTAATGAATGTACAGCAGAATATTTTATAAAATGCTAATATATATTCTTGCTGTAAGAGAATATTCCAACTGTAAAACAAAACAAAATTTTTGTGGGGACACAATCATTGGCTACCACAACCAGGAAACATATACCCTTGTTTTCCATAAGGAAAGGTGGACATTTTATGGTTCTGCGATAAAAATGCTATCTGAAATTCACACACTTCTGATAATGACTGCCAGTATTCTGCCTTTTTTAAATTTTTTTTTTTTGGGGGGGCCAGTTTTTTTTTTTTTTTTTTTTTTTTTTTTTTTTTTTTGCCTCAGTAAGCATTTTGTTCCCCTTTCTTAATGTACAATCACTGTGGAGGTATCTCTGCAGTTATTTTTGAAGATATCTCATATTTCCTCCTGGTTTCAGACAGGGAGAAATCTATAATGGGAGTTGGTAGAAAATTTGATTCATTGCTGTGTTATTCTGCCTAAAGCCGCTCTAACTCTGTCCAGCAAAATGGAATTGGACCAATTCCTGGGAAAATTGCTGGTATAAGAGTCATGTGAAACTAGGGTAGTGCAGTAATACATCAGACCTGTTCTCTTTTTAGTTGTTTTCCTGCATTGCTGTTGATGCTGCTCTTAGCGGTGCACTTAGTAACTCCTGCCATTCTGAATGCTGTCTTTGTAGATTTCCTGGGTGCCTACAATGAACTTTTGAGCAGACATCTAATAAAGTGTGCTGTGGTTTTTTATTTACATAGCATTTAACTAGCCCTTTGTAACCTTCAGTAATATAAGGGAGACCAACACTTTCTGGTAAGCAGCACACTGAAACCAAGTTGTATGGCATGCTGTATCCAACTGTTAAAGAAAAGGAATCAATGTTCAGTTGTAGGGGACTTCCACTACAAAATAAGGAAGATAATTCTTACTTTTTCCTTGTGTGATTTTTAGTTTTCTGGGATTTTTTTTTTTGTTTTTTTTTTTTCAAGAAGCATGGTCAATTTCAGCAGTTGCCATGGGCAGTGCCATCAACTTTCAACATTTTGTCTTAATTCTCTTGCCATTTCTGGTTTAGATAGTTTGTCTTTGCAGATGTTCTATTTTGTGAGGGTTTCTTTACTTCAAATTATAGGAATAGAAGTGCTGGGAATGGAGTCATATTGACAAGTTCCCCAACATAACATACAAAGGATTAAGGCAAAGCTGTTAATTTTCTCTGCTTCCATTGATGCAATTTGGAATCATCATGACGCTGGCAAAGGAGACTATTTAACAACATTGTTCTGCTGCTATTTATAAATGAGATCTCATTTAAATTTAGAACACAAAACCTTCCTGGGTGGAAAACTGCCATCTTGTGTATCCACACGCAGTGCAGTGCAGGGGATCCGATCTGATCGCTGTCAATACTGCCGCTGCAATACAGACAGCAATAATGACAACAGCACTGAGCTGTCCTTAGGGCTCAGTTCTGTAACCTTGTCACTTCTGAACCTATGCCCTCAGCGTGGAGTTTTACAGAGACCATGTGTTTAAATGTATGCATTCATCAGGAGTTATGGGCCATCTGTTGTTTGGACTGAGGTACATCAGATCTCCGAGTGGTGCTTCCCATCTACACCCAGGCAGCACCTTGGGCTGCATGGAGGATGCCTACCTTTTTTTTTTTCCTCTTCTCTTCTCCTGCCAAACCTCTCATTCTTCCCCTGGGAACCTGGCTGGGCCAAGGAGAGGTGGGCATGTGAGGAACACTGGGATTTTTTCTGAGCCAGCACTGCAGTTTTGATGTAACTTAGGGAATCTAAGTGTTTGCATACTGCCAGCAATGGAAACATGGCTAAAAAAGTAAGAGCTGCTGACTTGCTGAAAAGTCAAAGAGAGGAAATATTTTTATTAAGTAGGACTATTTGTAGGCCAAACTAGATATTTTGCATATTGTAATCAGTTCTTCTCAATCTGTGGAAAGTCTCACTAAAGTATCTAAGACTTGAAGTCCTGAACTCAGCTCTGCTTTTACTATTCCAAATTCTTGTAATTTGCTAAAGTAGCAAAGTCTACATGGATATTCATCCGTGTAGAGGAGGCAATCCTTGCACTGACAGTGATTTTTCAAGGATATAGTAAAAAGCATCCAACAAATTCCTGTTTGTCCAGGTAGTTGCCACTTTTATCTAAGTTGAGATAAGGAAGAGTACGTTTATGAAGACTTATGAAAGATCTTTGGCAGATCTGTAATTTCAGTATGCTAGAGCCACTTATCACTGTCAGTTTCAAAGCACCTTATATTTGCAAACTGTGCTTCATAAAAATTGCTTGATATGGTGATTTGCCCCAAATAAGAGATTCAGGTTTCAGAAAAGTCATTAAGTTATTCAGGCATTTTGGGCCACATTTGTTCCATGTGGGAGAGATGGCTTGTCCCAAGTCTAAACTTAAGTATCAGGTATGAAGTAATTGATATTCAACAGTGGTTACATGAAAAGAGTACAGTCACATAAATCACAATAATTTGACCACCTTGTATTAACAAATTACTGCCTGCCAACTAAGCAGCACTAATGTGCCAGGTGAAAGTCACGAAGATGATTTTTTTTTACAGTTAGTGTTAGTTTATTATAATTATTCTTGGAAAATGCAATAAAAACCTACATTAATATTCAACTTCTGTTGACATTAGATCTACTTGTACTCTTAAGAAATCACAAATTGCTTATGTGTAAATCCATAATATCAGTCTGTCCTTTTTCTTTAAATAAATTCTTCTTGTATATGAGAGTTCAAAAGGCAGAATCTACTGTTTGCATTACTGCAAAATGGGTTTTCTACCTTTTGACTGTGGCAGTTGTAGAGATGTTGCATTTATAAAATGATAAGGATTGTAAGAACAAAAAAAATAATTTCCATGCTTGGAAGCAGTTTTAAGGAGGCAGGAATGTACTCTAACTCTACCACTAGTATGCGTTTTTTGTTTTTTCAAGATTGGAAAGGGATATAACTACCAGTATTTCTGAAAATTATGTACTTGCACTGCTGTAATTAACTTTGCTTTGGATGCTTGCAGTGCACATAGTGTATATCCCTGCTTTTCAGGTTTTTTACATGCACTTGAAGCACTCTTAAGCCAGTATGGAAAATCCTGAGTTCAAAGTCAAGAATTCAATACCTGTCTGAACAAAGAGACCAGCTGGTGAAATCTTGCACTACAGGGACCAGTTATAACATTTCTGTGAATTCAGTAGACCCAGGACTTTACCTCTAGCTTAAACTTCAGAAACTATGTACAGAGGATAGGTGTAACTTCATCTTCGCTAAATATATTCCAATTTATCTACTTCACTGGCTGGTCATTTATATAACTCCTAGTTTATTAATCATTAAGTGATAATGAATTCTGAAGACTTTGAAGGACCTGAAAAGTTCTTTCTAACTTTGGAACATCAAAAGTATTTCCTTAGTTTCAGCTTCCTCTTTAGATGGTCGCACCACAAATTCATATCTTTGCCAGAAGTGCAGGCTTTTAGACTGTTGAAATATGCCTCTGGCATTGATGGCTGCAGAAGATGTTCAGATACTGCTTGCTTTTAACCATTTTTCTCTTTGAAGAGGGCTTGCTCTGGTTTAGGTGGCACACCATAAAGGTCTAAGCTGGCTTAGCTGCCGGATCTGTCCACACCCATCCAGTTTTATGACGTGTGCCCTTTTTTTCTTTCATAGTTTATTGCAAAGTCCCTCTTTTCAAATACACATGTGGAGATGAAGACAGATTGTGAGATGTGATGTTCAGTACAGCTAAAGTCATGGTGCAGCAGTGTCTCCTTGAACTTTTATCTGCTCAGATTTCAATAAATGGAAGCAGGACTTGATCATTCCAAACTGTGGTGAACATCCTTCCCAAAAATTCACTGACAAGTCATGAAAAGGTATTCCTGGCCTTTGTCATGGGTAGGAGTGGGAGCTTCAGACAAAGTTAGAGAAGCCCTGTTGTTGAACCATGAGGTGCAGAAAGGACCCCTTTGTGTTCTAAACTGCTTCTGAAAAATAAGCCTGGGTCCAATCAGCCACAGACTGTCAATGGTTTGAGGAACCTTGTCCTGCAGGACTAAAGATGGTAGATCAGATATATTTATATGAAATGAATTATTTATTATGACAAATGATTATGACAAATGATTAGACAAAATATCTCAATCAGAATTATTTATCAGTCAGTATAAAAGCTGAAACTACTTGTAGTGTATAGTATATTGTAGTATAGGGCACTTTATCAAAGCAATTTTATCATAGCAATTATATTAAAGCTAGCAAATAGAAACCATTATTAAGTAGAGATTGATCTAACTCACCCAGTCAGGTAAAGTCTAAGATGACTGGAAAAAGTGAAACTTTATACCTACCTTTGAAAAGGGTTGCAAGGAGGACCCAGGGAGCTATCAACCTGTCAGCCTCAACCTCTCTGGCTGGAAAGATCATGGAACAGATCCCTCCTAGACACTGTACTAAGGCACATGGAGGACAGAGAGGTGATCTGAGACAGCCAGCACTTCACAAGGGCAAGTCCTGCCTGACCAACCCAGTGGCCTTCTGTGATGGAGTGACTACATCAGTGGACAAGGGAAGAGCTACAGATGTCATTTATCTGGACTTCTGTAAAACCTTTGACACTGTCCCCCTCAACATCCTTCTCTAAACTGGAGAGAGATGGATTTGATGAGTGGACTGTTGGGTGGATAAGGAGTTGGTCAGACAGTTGTACCCAGAAGGCAGACCCTCAGAGGTCTGAATTGGGACCAGTGTTCAATGCCTTCATTAATGACATAGGCAAAGGTGTTAAGTGTACCCTCAGCAAATTTGGAGATGTCACCAAGCTGAGTGGTGCTGTTGACACACCTGAAGGACAGGATGTCATCCAGAGGGACGTGGACAAGCTCAAGAAGAGGGCCCATAAAATCTCCTGGGGTTTAACAAGACCAAGCGTGAGGTGCTTCACCTGGGTTGGATGAATCTTTGAGCAATCTGGTCTAGCGAAGACTGCTCCTGCTGGGAGGAGGAAAGGCAGGGCTGGTGGAAATAGATAATCTTTAAGGCCCCTTCCAACCCAAGCTGATCTACAATTCTATGATTTAATGACAGTGTTAGCTGTAGACAGAGAAAACAGATCACCCCCTTCTGTCTACAGTGTGCTCCCATGCCTAAGCAGCAAAACCATCGGCTTCCATCAGTTTTTTATATTCATTCTGGAGGAATTTGATACTCAATGTCTATTAGGTGGCTTGAAACACTACTTTTGGATCTGAGAAATTAAAATATCCCAGCAATATGTGTGCAGCTGTAAAACCAGTGAAAGGGAAGGGTAGGGCATGGGTGAGGAGATTTCACATTAGGTGGAAAAATGGCCCCATAGTGACATCAATTATATGGACACCAGATCTAGGGAGGTAGGGGAAGCCCTGAAATACTGACACTAGTGAGGGGTGTGGTTCATGTCCAAATGGAGACATTCAAGAAGATGCCAACAGGAGGAAATGCCTGGGCACCTGTTAGTGAGTGAAAAAGCAGTAAATATGCCTGGTGGAGCAGAGGCCGCTGTTCAGATGGCCAGAACTGATTGTTGCTCATGGTGAGATGAGCTCCTTCTCTCCCCATTGGAGACACGAGACACTAACTAGACATTGACACTGACCAGCTCTTGAATTATTACAATTATTATATAGAAACCCAAAGTCATGTGTCTGAATCAAGAACTGTAATCCAGCATAGATGCCTAAAATCTAAGTTATTGGAGTGAATTGCAAGTGAATTTAGGCATGGAAGAACAATAAAGCCTTTTTCTTTATTCCTAGCTCAGGAATTTTGCTTCTCCAAGATGCAGGTCTTCTCATTTCCCCACTTTACATTAACATTTTCCTTTAACGTTTCATCACATTTCCATAAAAGTAATAATGTGCTTAAAACTACAAAAGGAAAAAAAAAAATAGGAACAGAACAAAGTCTGTATTTTCAGATGTTGAGGTGAAAGTATGAATTACCTTAAAATATGCAGAAATTCTTTTACATATTAATTTTTAACTTTTCCACAGACTTGGAACTTGTCAGTCTTTACCTAGAACACATCTTCCCTTGAATGGTTTGCCTACATGCTTTGCTAAGTGGGGAGGGGGTTTTCCTTCTTTTCTCCTTAGCATACATTGTGGTAACTGAATGAATGATATAGGCAATTGGCAGTCTTTTCCTCTGCTTAAATACTGACTTGAATCTAGAGCTTGGTCTGAGAATTGGGCCCTACTCTTGCAAAAGATGTATGTGTATTCTCTACATTTGATGACATGAATAGTTCCACCGAGATCTGGGAGTACATTGCAGCGTAAAAATTAAAGAGTTATAAATCTTTGTAAGATGATGCTGTGGCAAGAAAAAAATTAACTAAATGCTTATGGTGGATCAAAAGTAGACATATATTAGCTTGATAAGTTTGTAAGATCTGTCTGATATATTGATGCTCTTACATTAAGGAATTTAACTTGTTTGAATTAATGAACCATCATGTTCTATCATTTGTCTATTAGAAATAATTTGGATTTTTTTTTCTTTTTAGAAATGAATTTGTCAGTAATAATCAAACCTTTAAGGTGAATAAGCAGTTCTAATTTTAAAAATGTTATAATTTATTATGCATTAAGTTTCTTTGCTCGAGTTCTCACACAGATGAAATGCATTTTTGTGTGTACAAAATAATTTTTTAGATGTTTGAGAACTGTCCTTGCTTGCCCATGAATCAGTGCTTCTACTCTACTCTAGTATGGTTTTGTTCCTGTTTGGGTCTTTGTAGGAAACTCTGAAATTACCAACCTTTCTACGAGATCGCTGTCAGGTTAAATTTACATTTAAAAAGTTGCTGGGATCTTATTGGCTTTTTAAAATTTATTTTTATTCTTGTTAGTTGTAGAAATATTGTTGCTCTACTGGATCTCAAAAGCATTATTTGTAAAAGCTGTTAAAATGCCCAGCCATGTCCAGTATCTGAAGTGACCCGTGTCACATGGTTTCACTTGTGATAATGTATTATAACACAAACTGAAAAGCTAAATAAAGGTAGACTACCTTTGGAGCTTTTCTTCAGTCTGAATAGACTTAATTACAAGATTCCCCCACCACCCCTGTAAAGATTCATGGACAGGTAACAATCAAGAAAGAGACTGTAACTTTGAAATGCTTTGTGTACAGATATCTGTTAACATTTTGTGCCAGCCAGAGAGCTGATATATGCAATAAACAGAATGGAGAATCTATTCCATAGAAAATCATCTGAGAGAGCTTTACCACCTGTGTGTTACTGTCAGGGGATGCTGCTGCAGTAATAGTTGCTGGCTGCTTTTGCATGTGCTGCTACTCCTGTCAGCCCTTGGTACAGGCATTTATCATCCTTCTACCTTGTCTCTAAGCAAGCAGCATGCATTCTGGTTTCATTGTATGCTTAAACATACAATGTTTATAGCATCACTTTGCTAGCAAATTTTTTGGCCTTCAGTTCATCTTTTATTTTCTTTGATTTGGTTTACAATAGGCTTATATTCTCTTGAGCTGATATGGGGAAAAAATCAAATTTCAAGCTCTTCAGAGGCAGGAAACTTGCAGAGACCCGCTTCTTCTGTTGAATTGTTATGACTAATACACAAAAAATATGGTTGTTTGTTGAACCTTTATCATGAAGTTTTGTTTTTTTTTTTTTTTCCCTTGGAAATTCTTCTTAGCTGAAATCAGATGTGAAGTATGAAGTCGCAGTAGCAGTATAATGTACCTTTTTAAAATTTGTATCCTTGGTTTAATGCTGTGCTATTACACAAAGTTTAATAGGAGGTGCATAACTTAAAGCATAAAGAAACATACTCAAGTGTTTCATATAATTGAAGGTTCATCTGTCTGTTTTCATGTAATCCTAACACACAAAGATAAACTAAATACATACCAAAGACTGCATTTTTTGTAACAAACTCTGAGATAAGTTTTAGCTTTAGTTTTAATTTGGAAAGTCTGTCATTGGTCAACAAGTTGTTGCCTTAGATAAATACAAGAACAAACTGTGGAAGCATCATGTGCTAAGAAGTTGTAATGGTATTTTCCTCGTGGGGATTTTAGAACTTGTTTGGTAGCCTTTTACTGCAGTATGTGGACTCAGAGCCTTCCTCAGCTTCTAATGGGAAGAACCCACACCCAGGTCTACCTACGTCCCATTCAACCTTCCAGCATCTCATTTCAGCTTTTACTTCCACAACAAAGTTAGTCATCAGTCCCCTGGATAATACAATGGAATTTGAGATAAAATGGTAATTGTCCCACGGTAGCTTTCTTCAGTTTCAGAGTCTCTTTTGAGATTCCTGGAGCCGTGGAGGAAGATGCAAGCCATGAGTATGGCACTCTACTGCAACTGTAATTACCAATAAGGATGCCTGTATTACCCTTTCCAATTAGTCATTCTTGGAGACATGTCTTTTTTAATAAAATGGAGGGGATTTGCATGTAGAGGGAGCCTGTAAATATTCTTTAATAGATGTGTTTCTGAAGAATTGGAGTTTTTCAGTAATTTGTCAAAACACACTGAAATGAAGCAAGGGGTGAGATCATATTTTTTTTTGCTGCAGCAATGACTTATTTGCTCTGGGAATGAAGCTGTGTGGCTTTAGACAGAATTGTGTCTCCCTCTCTGCTGCATTATTTGATATATGTTAAATTAAGAAGAGCTGGTTTTAACTGGTTGTGTCTTGGCTGTCACAACTGTGCTAGCTGTTCTGGTGAAATACAGCTTCCATGAGCCATTTGGTTTACCAGTACCTGTAATTTAAAAGATACTTTCCTCTCCTCCCTGTTATTTCTCCTGTGTGTAATGTTTTCAGCCTTTTTCATTTCAGTGCCACTTAATACATTAGCAACTTTTAGAAAGACATCATATACACATCAGACATATTTGATACTCTCTTGAACAGACTCTCACATCTCTGCCTTTTTTCCTCAGCTATGATGGGTAATATTGAATCTCTTTATGAAGAGAAGATGCTGCACCATTAAGCACAGATGGTACTCCCTTCTCTGGTGTCCTGTGGAATTGCTAAATTCTCTCTTCAGCCAAATCTGAGAGAGAGAAGTGCTCGTTCCCTTTTCCTGTGCATTCTCATTGTTTCTCAACTTAATGCTCATCAAAACTCCCTTTGTCCAACCACTTTTCTAAACCAAACATCCTTTATAAAAGGTTGGAGGAGGTCTCACTTCCAGTAGGGCAAGCTATAGCTCCAATTCCCAGATCCAGTTGACTGAGGGATGATCTGGTATCCCAGGATTGCAGCTTTAGTTCCTTTAATAGTCCACACTAATACAGAATTATTGGTAAGCTACTGGACAACTACCACTGTTGAAGTAGCATTTGGCTACAGGAATTCATTCCCTCAGTGATTTGTTTTTGGAAACAAAAGGTATACAGGAACACCGCTGTTCTCAATTAAAACTTAATAACTGTCATTGCACAAAACGTGAACAGCAAACTGTGACCTTTTTATACTCTTTCTCCCAAACACTTGGCACATAATTCTAAAAAAAAAAAAAAAATAAAAAAAATCTGAAACTGTGTGAATATAAAGCATATTTTTAGAGAGTAAATTTGAGTATTTTTTCACCATTGCACTAATAAGACAATATATAAGCAGTAAGAGAAATAATATTAAATAATGTTAATGAAACTGCAGAATTTGTAAAACACCACTTCTTTTCCTCAATGGAAATTTCATTAGATTTGGTATAATAAAATTTTTTCCCCTGAGGATATTTTGTGGAATTTGTGTTTGAAATTGTTGGAATGGAGAAGTAAAGCCGGGTCTGAGTTGAATGGGTCTCTTAATAGGACTCGGTGCTTTGAATTCAGTCCTTATGCAGTGTGTGGTGATTCTACACTGTTTTTATTAATTTGATACTGTTTGAAATTCATTTTTTGAAAAGGAAACTTGAAATAACAATGTTTAGATTTGATGGATTGTGTGGTTCCCATCCCTCCTCACTGGTTCAGCAAGTGTGATGAATGGACATAACTCCTTCATGAAGTCTTAAAATGAATGGTGTAGAATTAGTTTAGATCTGGTTTTAACTGGTTGTGTCTTGGCTGTCGCAACTGTGCTAGCTGTGCTGGTGAAATACAGCTTCCATGAGCCATTTGGTTTTCATTGAATGTCTGTACCCCGTGGGATATTTTTTTTTAACAGACTTATTTGGCATGTATTATTTGTTCTCTTTGTGGGAAATGAGCATGTTTGTGTTATTGTCACAGATAACTTGCTATCAAAATAATCTCATACTTCTGCGGAATTGGCAGGGGGAGTTTTGAAAGGGAGGGTGAGAGTTTGGAATTGAAACTGTTATTTGATGACATGTTCATCTTTATACCAGAATTACACTTTGCAGGGTTGGTGGGTATTTTTGTGTGCATGTGTGTACATAGTTTCAAGTAACGTGACGTGTTAAATCTGTGGTGTGTGTCTCCTGGCAGCTACTGTAAAAATTTAGCCCAGAGGCACTGCCCTCATCTCAGCCAGCCTGTCAGTGGAGTTCAGCAATCTCACAGGATGAGCACTAGCAACCTGTTTCCAGGGTGTCTTGTAATTTGTTACAGCTCAATAAATCTCTGCATGAGCAGGAAAATTTGTGCTGTAAATCCATCCATGGAATCAGCTAAGCCTTGCATTTAGAGCAAAGGACAGTTCTGGGCTTTGCAGTGTGTCTGTGTGTGTGCAGGGTTGGTTGGGCCTTCCCACTTTCTTTCTCAGTGAATAGCTTTGGATCTCTGCCCCAAATCCTTTGGGTCCTGTCACTTATCTGGGTACATATAGAGATCAATAAACAATAAAGAAAAGGTCCTGTAAGCAAGGGAATTAATTCAGTCCAATATTTTTGAATATATTAAAAATAAAGTTTTTTGTATATATTAAAAATAAAGTCAAAAATTCTAATTGTGAAAAAGCTAAAATGTATAAAGTGAAACTCTGTTAGGTGAGGATATAAGTGAAATTGATATTAGTATTTTCCACATTGATACACTATTGTCTTTAGAATTCTTTAGTCTGCTGCCTTCTCTAATTATTGGTCAAATGCTTAGAGACATAATTAAGGAAAATAACTACTTTAATGTATGCTGTACTGTAAAAATGCAACACTTCTTGAGATTAACTACTTTTAATGAAAAGAAGTTTTTTCCTGTGAGATCTGTGCTAGGAGGAGCATATACAAAAGACTCAAAGGATTAACATTGGTCACATGACAGAATTTACCATTTCAGTAGCAAATAATGAACATGTCTGAAGGTAACTTAGGAGAATTGGTAAAATCGTGTTATCTTCAGACACAGAAAAGCCTTATGCTTACAATACCCAATGAAAATGTAATCTTCTTAAGATCACACTGTAATTGTGCCTGAAATGTTCCTTTCTATAGAGAGAGTGTTGTAAGCATAGAACCTTCTCACTGTCAGGGGATAGTATCTCTCCCTAAAAACTGAGCTTTGTGTTTCAAAGGGATTCCATTAATGTTTTGAACACCTACATTTGCATTACCTGTGAAAATGGATCTAAAAGACAATGAGAGCCTACTCTAGGATTAGAGAAGGCATTTCCCTTTTTCTTGCTCTGTTGGACCCAGGAGTATAAGAAATTAGTTAGCTCCCAGGTAGAGTGAAAAGCAAGTGAAGCTAATGGTTTGAAACAAATTTATGTTTTGGAAATCAGCTTTCCTAAGGAAAAGAGAAGAAGGAAGGTCAGTAAGGAATTAAAATGAGTATTATCAGAGTATCACAAAAAGCAATGGAAGGTAAAATGATAAGTTTTAAGATTGTTTAAGTTTGTGCCTTCTTTTTTTTTTTTAATCTGGAAGGGAGGAACTAATCAATTTGACCCCACAGCAGCAAGACCAGAGTGTGATCTCTTTTCCAAATTATTCTGACAAAACTGGAATTCTTCTGAGTCCCATGTGAAGGAAATTGAAGCCTGTAATCTCCAACAGCATGCTGTTCTTGGGAATATAGATGTTTATTTGTAGTTAGCATGGAGGATCCTTAAGGAAATTAGAGAAGACCCATATTTAAACTCAAGGTGGATACCCAACCGAGTGGCACAGTATGTATTTTTTGCACTGCCAATTTGAAATTTAAATGAGTAACAGTTTCACACATGTAAGTTATAGACAGAGCCTTTTTTCAGAAGACTGTTGCAATACAAACAGCATATGGCTTGTGCCCTTTGTCACCCTTGTTCTGGAAGTGACTGCTTTTCACCGACAGTTACAGTGACCGAGGGACATAAGATCTCTTGAAGTCTGTCACCTGGTGCTAAACTGAGGTTCCAGTCACTCTGCAGAGATCTGTAAACACTCTTATTTGGGCAAGCATAAGTGAAAAGAGGCTTTATTATGAATCAGCATTTCTGGAGTCTTTAGTTCTTTGAGGCAATAATTAAGTGATGGTTGTAGGAAGAAATTTCTGTGTTGGCATTATTTACTGAGGCAGAAGACATTCAAGCATTTTTGTTTCTAGGCTCATTCTTGTAGCACAGGGAGCTGGTGCATAACCTGAGCAAAGTTTTAGATTGAACAGGATTTTATCTATTTTTGACGCATATCGTCAAGTAATGTCAGATGAATTATTATGAATTTTACCTTTAATAGTGCTTAGAGCCAAAAGTCCTCCTTGGTGATTTATTGTATTATAAGTTCGGTGTCCTGATCTAGCTCCTTTACAAATACTCCTGTGTTTACAGGAGTGACCCTGACTTCTTGCATGCATTCTCAGATTTGCCTTTTATTGTAATTCTAATTGTGTGTATCAAAACCAGAACAATGCCCTACTCTTAAACTGGGTGGGGTTTTGGTGAAAGTTGTTGTTTTGATTTTTTTTTTAAATAAATGGGAGCTTTAAAATTTTTAATGTTTATTATTTTATGCTTTCTAAAGTACTTTAAAGGGGCTATTTCAGCCTCGTCAATCTAAATTCAAGCCAGTGCTTCTATGATGAGACACAATACATGAAAGCAGCACAGTTTTCTTAATTTTTTTTTAATTGTTTTTTGATTTTTTTCTTTCTTTTAGAAGTACACAAGGTTTATTTTTTTTTTCTTTGTCCCTCAGATTTTCATGTTTTCTATTTGGTTGGTTTACCAAAGAAGGAAAAGAAGAAAAACCTGCTGAGCATATGTTGTCAAACCTCTGCCAGATGCATGAAATAGTCAAGAGTAAGAATAAGGGTAAAAGAAGAAATCCTTTTAACTGTTGAAACTGCTAAATCTATCCTTAAAGAGACTTCTCACAGTGTGACTACAGGCTTTTGCTTGAGCACCTTAACCCCAAGGCTGTCCTTGCTGTAAATCAGCTTGGAATGGGATTAGGAAAAGTAGAAAAGTTTTGTGCTTGTTTTATGGTCTGAAACATGTGTTGAGCTTGATGATAAGACAACACCCACTCTTTAGGTTTTGATTTTCAGTTTTCAATTTTTTTTCAGCTTTTTATTCAGGTGTTTTTTTTATTTTTTTCTATTATGCTTGATTATTTTATACTTGTAGCATTACTGTCAGCAGTGAAAAATTTTAAGATAAAGATAATATTTTCCCATTTTATATTATTTCCTGTCAGTTGCAGGAATAGTTTTAGGGAACAGGACCTAAAAGTCAGTTTTTGGGGTATGGCCAGCTGTTGTGCAGCTGCATCAGTGTCTCTGGCAGTGCTGCCTGCAGGGCTTCATGGGGGACCAGCTGCCTGGTGCAGCCCATTCCCAGCCTGTGACTCCGGTCCTTGGTGCATTCTGGCCAACACCACCCTGAAGGGAAAATACATGAATTCTGGAGTTCAAGGAAACAACATGCCCTTCCAGTCCCTAGCTTGTTCCATAGAAAGATGGGTTGTGGGCCCTGCTTTGCATACCGAAATCGGGACTGCAGTTCCAAGCTGACTTAAGAGTCAGAAGCTCCAAGGAATGTGAGCTCATGTCTCTTGTTAATGGTGTTTCCCACTGCTTGATTTTTGATGACTTGCACTTGGAGCATGAATCTCTTGCTTTATGTCTAATTCTCCTTGGGCATTTTATGCTTGCTCTCAGTCTACTTCCGAATTTTCTATTCTGCTTTTTGAACAAGATTAAAAAAATTACACATTATTTAGACATTGCCATTTAGATATGCCTAATTTAAGACAGCTGTTTCCTTCAGAGGATTATTTTTAAGTCCTTCTATGGATTCAGGCCCAGAAATTTTAAAGTTTTGGTCTTCTGATGTCTTGTGTTAGAATAGTCTCAGCCACTCTGTAGATTTAGAAGCAATAAATTATCTTGAGAAGTTTATGGAAGAGCGAAAAATTGAGTCTGCATCCAAGGTTAGGGCTTTAATCAAGGACTCTTTCTTGTAGCATATGGTTTTCTGTGTTGCTCTGCTGGTTCAACTGATGAGTGTCAGTGCACTGCTTTGCAATTAAGCAGGATTCTTCATGTTGTGTTTCTGAAACCAGGAATGGATATCTATTTAGCCAAGCTGGTTGCATCAGTAGTCTGACTATTGGGATAAACTAAAAATCAATAGTTACATGACAGTATTTATGTACAAGCCCATCCAAATAATTTTTGTTATTTTCATGACCAACCAGTGCCCTGCCAGAGTTATTTTCAGCCTTTTTGGGGTGCAGTTTCTTTTTAGAGCTGATCAAAACTAACTTCGGGTCTAACCCCTCACCTGGACCCTCAGGGACTTGCAGCTTCAGTCTCCTTTGCACTTGTGCAGCATGCAGATGAGTCATAGTGATTTCTCTCATGGATAATTAACTAATGAAAGTGTAGGATCCAGGGCTTCATTAGATCACCAACCTTATCCTATTTGCCCTCCATCCATGTGTTCATGAGATCTGGCAGGAAGCAGAGTAGAAACATGTTTTTGGCAGGAGTATGTGATTAGGTGTAGGCAGGTGTAACATATTACACTTTCTGCCAAAGAAGGCAGTGATTTAACGTTTGTGTTAAGGCAATATTAAGTGACATTATTTTTAGGGTAATATTAAAGAAAAGTAGGCAATATTTTTAGAATAACATTTTTTAATTCATTAAAATCATTAATAAATTGATACCCAACCAGCCTAAGCACAATACAGACACATAAGGATATATATTATATATTATTAATATTATTAATATTTTATTATTCTAATATATAATAATTATGTAATATATATATTATATATTATATTTTTAATTACAGTGTTTATACTACATATGGATAGTTTTATCTTGGCTTTCTTAGAAGCTTTGACCTCATGCTCTGTGAATATTAATGTGTCTTATCACAATTGCATCTTTAACATTAGTACTTTGAATATGGTAAAACCCCCTATATTTGTAACAAGTAATGGCAATTTGTGATCAACAGGCTATTTCCTACAGACCTTCCCTCTCCTGGACAGTATCCTTAAAGTATTAGGAAGCCTGTATATTAAATGACTTACAGTTTCCACCTGAGAAAATGCAGCTGAATCCGATAAAGGCGATCTAAGGCCATCTGAAGGAACAAGGGAAAAGGTCTCAATGAGCAATTAGGCATATTTTACTGTATCACAAGTTAATTAAGTTCCTTCACTGAAGCGTGAGGAAAGCTACTTTTTGTTAGAAGGATTTGAGATAAACTTTATTTGGGATACAAACTCAAAAGAAGTCAGACATCTTAACCATGTGGGTACTGAAAGTGTTCTCTCTGAAGTGTGAAGATCAGATGCTTTTCTTTCTAAAAATGTCAAAAAGAAACATGCCTATTAGCATCTTTCATAAAACAGGTCTTTTTTTATTGTTGTTGTTCTTATTTTTTAAAAAAAAATATTGTTTACCTTCTCTTCAACTTTTGTTCAATCCAAAAGAGAATGGCTCCTGATCATGCTTTCACTTGTGTTAGTGCACAATAATCAAAGTATCTTATTTAGAAGCAAACAAATAATTATATGTAGCAAGCATCTTCAGGTGATGCTGAAGGTATGTAGTAAAATACCTGTTATATATTTAATAGCATGATAAAATCTGGTTAGTTATATGGTAGATGTACTGACTCTCTGAAAACAAAAACAAAAAATGTTTTGCCACTGCAGTTGCTTTTTTATTACAGAGAAGGGACTCTTGGTTAAAGTTATCATTCTCTCCTGCTTTATAATAGATTTGCTTTTAGCTTGTTTCCCTGAAACTTCATATTCCAGGCATCATGACTAGAAAGTAGCACATCGTGAGATCACAGTAATTAGTAGTATGGTTAAAAGTTCAATGTCTTCTACAACCTCTGGACATTTTCTTTCCTGAGTCAGAGTCAGCTGGCAGTGAATAATGTTTTTCTAAATGATTTATTGCATTACTGATGGAATGAAATGTGCTTTGACTGCATGACTGTTGGGAAGTGGCATGATCATGTCTAAGTACGAACTAAAGGAAAAACCAGGGGGCAGTGGAGAGGTAAGGGAGGGACTGCCTCTCAGATTCCAGTACTGCATGGTCTGTGAAGAAAAACTTTTTAGGGCTGATACTTAAACACCCTCCGCTAACCTGTATGCTTTTGTAACTTTAAATTGTATGAGACATTGAACTCATGTGTGATATTTGGGAGAAATAGCAGTTTTATATCTTGGCCCAGGCTATACCAGAAGGGATGGAAAATAATTGTAAAACCTTTCCCACACCCCAAACATTTTGTCGTTGTTTCC
This sequence comes from Parus major, assembly GCF_001522545.3. Taxonomy (NCBI): domain Eukaryota; kingdom Metazoa; phylum Chordata; class Aves; order Passeriformes; family Paridae; genus Parus; species Parus major. Next base: position 37,439,495 of record NC_031768.1, read on the forward strand.
TGAATGTTTATTATCAGCTCTACTTCTAAAAGGAAAGCTCAGTGCATGGTCCTCTGTTTCTACATCATCTAGTGAGAGCCTTGGACTGCCACAAACCCTTGAGCAGTAAACAGAGCTGGAGAATTTCTTTAGGTTACAAACAGTCTGGTGGGACTGACAGGTCCAGGTTAAACAAAAAGTGTTCTTTGCTACAGGTACTTCATTAAATTTCATTAAACTATTAACAGTCAGGGAAAAAATAAGCAAAAAACTCCCTTGATACACATGTCCTATGATAAGTCCTGGTTTGTAAAAGTCTCTTTACAAAGATCCTGACGGGAATCTTTCTTTACTGAATTGCTGCATCATCAATGTGAAAATGAAGCCTTTTCCCAGCTGCTTTAAAATGTCAGGAAATTGTTGGCAGGTACAGCAGAGAGCTAAAGCACTTTCCTTTCTCTCAGCAGGTTGCCAGCATTGAGGACTGTTGGGGAGGAAGTTTCTCTAGGTAGTAATAAATATAATAATAAAGTTCCTGATGGCTTCTCTGACACAGAAATGTTCCTTTTTGCTCTGTTTTGGTGACAGAAATAAAAAGGAAGCAAGTGAAGGGTTCTAGTAATCCATTTCCTGAAAACATCAAACTGATAAATACCCACATCATGGATACCAACTTTCCCCTCACAGTTTTGCTCAAAAGTGAAGTTTCTGATGCCTCTTGCTTCTTTATGTTTTGGCTCCTTAACTTTAGGAGAGTGTATCTGTGGTGTGGTGGCGTCTTTTCTCAGTAGTGTAAGTTCTATATCAATTCCTTGTATGAATATAGCTATCTTTTTATTTCTTGAGGACTGTAGTTGCTTAATTGTAGTTGCCTGAATAGTATGGAAGCAGGGATTTTGCATAGTGTCCGCCTATTTTTCCTCCTTGTTTGACAGGCTTTGGAAAAACAGTCAAACCTATTTTTTTATTGTTTTTGTTAGTTTGTTTTTGATCCTGAGTGTACTAGTCCTCTTCTTGGTTGTGGATTCATTTGGGTGTATATAATTAAGAATTTAACATTCTTCCAGTTGCCAGCAGTAAGGGTGCCCAAGTTCAGGCTTGCTAGAGCTCTTCTAAACTTAAATCCAGGTGGCAAAGAGCTTTCCCCCCAAAAAAGTTTTCATTTTTCTGTTTTAGTACTGGGAGTTAAAACAGGACCTCTTTGAGTGTCTCACTCTCATTTGAACCTAATTAATTATTCATTAATGTGCAGAAATAGGAAAAGAAAAACTTTTTACTTGAAGGAGAAAGTAGGAGAAAATGTAATGTGAGGAAACGTCAACTAAATATATAATAAAAAAAGCCAAATGTCACTTATATTCAGGAATCTAATTCACTTCATAGCTACAACAACTAAATTCTTTGGTCTCATTGAATCACAAAATAAATAAGCCTCTTTGGCAGGTTCTTGGCAGCTAAAGGCAGCATCCCACGCTTCCCTTCCCACTCTTTGTGCTCTTGCACCACCAATCACCACTGAAGGTGCAACAGAATTTGTGAATTTTTGCAATATTTATGAATTTTTGCAGCATTCCTAGTCTGGTTCCCATAGGCTTATTCCAGAAAAGGTAGTAAAATAACTAGATAGAAACAAGAATATTTTTTTTTGTCCTCTGGAAAAAGTGTCTATTGAGTGCCCTTTGATGTGAGGGCAGATCCTTTATGAGTTTGAACTGGAGGCCAGTCTAGCTTGTCCCTCCCACCAGCTGATTGTGTTGTGCAGTAAATGCTCTTCTATGATGATATTACATGAACTTACAGCTCAATGTCGGTCAGAGATGGAATAGATTTGTCATCCCCTTTTTCCTTTGATTGCTGAAAGAAAAGGAATGAATTGTCTCAGATCAAGGTGACCCACTTGTCTATTCCTGTCCTGTTGCAGCAGTCTGCACTATTGGACATACAGTCAGAGCTTGAGTCCCTAGTAGTACTACAGAATGTCATGTGAAACTCTGGGTTACCCCCAGTCACATCCAAACTGGTGCCAGTGAGATGATTACTCCCTCTTAGAGAGGGAGTCTTATTCAGTCCCTCTAAGCTTTGTAGCACCAGACCTCACACAGATCAGAGGAGATCCCTATTTTGATCTATAAACAGGATTGCATATCCAGGTTTCTCTCTGAGGCTGTTTATGATTTTTGAAGTTTCCTGAGAAATGCCCTTGAGACTAAAGGGACAAAGTTTTCCTTTAACGTTTCTCTTCCTCCTTTAAGGAACAGAGGCAAGTGTGCTGTGAAAGTAAATAATTTCTCTTGAGCACATTGTAAAGGAAAATGATGTAGAAAAATAGTCTGTAAAATACAGTGTGTTTTTGGGCTAGAAATAAGGCTTTTCATGGGTGAAATAGAAAAACATGTCTCATGATTCCATGAGACAAAGAGGAAAATAAGCTTATGGCCTTGTTTGCTAAATCAAAAAAAAAAAAAAAGATAAAAAGCCTTCCCAAACTGAAGTGGGCATCAGATCTCTGTATGGATTTGGAGGATTGCTTCCTGACCTGCTGTTGCTTCAGTAATTTCACATAATTTATTTCAACATAAATAGCTTCTCCTCCTGGATGAAGTCTCACTTCTTGCACAGTTCCTTTTTCTTAACAGTTTAATCAAACTAATTGTGACAAGCAGTGTATTTGTATAAATATTTAAATGTGAAGCATGAGGATTGAATTATTTATTCTGCAAATGTAAGCTTAATGTAACTATCTTTGGAAACCATCTCTTTCTCATATGGTTGTGCAGTTTGGTCATGCGTGCTCTCTGCTCAGTTCCATGTTTAATGTTGCAAATGGCTCAAATAAATTATATTATTTGCATAAAAGCTAAACAAGATGCCAGAAGAAACAAAACACAGGAGGTACCTTAGTTTAGCACACACAAAACTAGTTGTCTTTCTAAATTCAGCCGTCAAGGGACCCTAGATTCCTGAAAATGGGTTAACAAAGATACAGATGATGTCATTCGTTGTCCAATCTTGTCTCATGCATGAAGAGGCATATGTTCTGACCAGATTTTTCTCTTGTCTGATTTTGTGTAGTACTTCTGCACCACCCCTTTCTGGGGGGGGAGGGAGCAGAGCTGTATGTAATAGTGCATCCCACTGCGTGGATGAGTTATTGCTCTTTAGGGAAAAAAGCAGTGCTAAACATGAAAAAGATATCATGCCACAAACCATACCACAACCCAGTCAGTGTGTGACTGGTAGAGTCTCTTGCTTGACTGCATGCATTAAAGGGAAGCTTAACAGCGCAGAAATATTTCTTCCTTGCACTTTCTATCCCTAGACTCAGATTAGCTGGCTCCAGCTGCTGCCATCCCAGCAGCAGAGGTTCCACCCAGCTGCTGCTGCTCCCCTGGGCTTCAGCCACCGAGCCAAGAGCTGTTTCAGCAGCCGTGCTTCAGGAGAGAGGCAAGGAGCAGGAGAGCAGGTCTGAGAGGGGGAATAGAGTTGGTGGCATAGGTAGAAATCAGTATTTGGCATGCTTATTTTCACCTTTATTAGGCTCTGCAGCAATAGGGTCAGTATCTCTAGACCGTACCTTGTGCCTCCTTACCTTACACTTCTAATTTACTGGGATCAGGGCAAAAACCTCAAGGGTATCAGTGAGTGAACTGAAATTAGTTAACAACAGTATTCTCCAAGCTCAGAAAGAGCAGTAGAGAGTTTCCCAGCCCTGTCCCTCCAACTCCCTGTGTATTCTTCCTTTAAAAGTTGTGCAAGCATATTCTCAGGGGAGAATGTTCCCCTCCTGCTGATGGCCTCTGGTGCTGATATCATCTGCAGCATGTTTGCAGAATGCTTTTACTTTCTCACTTCTTAGCTGTAGAACAGAGCTGCAGCAAAAAGAATTCTTTTCTGCTTTTGAAAACACCTTATTATGAAGAATTTCTTGTTTAAATAATCAGGATGTCGGCACTGCTTCAGACAGGTTTAGTGGTTGATGTTAACATTGGGAGTTTTCAGTGGGAGGTGAAGTATAATCCCAAGGAATTATGCTACAGAAACCAGAGGGTAGACACCAATCCCTTCTGAGCTGCTTTTTTTCCCCCTTAACTTCTATTTTTATTTTTTCTGAAGAAGATTTGCACTGATTCTCAGCTGTCTTGATGAGAGACCTAGAGAAGCCAATTTGCCTGAGCTCAGCTTGTTGTGAGACTGCAGTTTTACTCACAAGCAGCCAGGTTTTGCTACAATCTTACTGTTTGAACCCCAGAAACCTGTCCTAGCACATGTACTAGATCAAGTATGGAAGGTAGGAATTATTTCCAATTGGGTCTCACTCCTATATCTCAATTGCCTCTGTCAAATACCATCAAATTTTATCAAAATCAAGCATGTCTTGAAACTTCTGATGGGGTTTTCTAGGACCTAATTTATTTCTTTAGGTCTCTTGCAATAAGTGGGATTTCAGAGTTCAGGGTATTTCTTTGATATGTCAGAAACCCAGGCACATGTTTTTGTGTTAGGTGTACACTCGTGCTGTGCCTTTCTGGCTCATGTGCTTTGCTGGAGAGGAGGCTTTTTCACGAGATGTCAAAACTCTAAAAAGTTGAGGAGAAAAAACTTTCAAAATATTTTTGTGACTTATTTATTTTTCATCCGGCTCTGCCTGTGTCCTTCAGATGATTTGATTCTCTGAAAAGAAATTGTGTGACTATTTCTAGAGTTGCTTCTGGGCTTGATGACATAATTTACTCAGTTTAGCAGAGCTGCAAAAGTCTAAATTAACAAACAACCGTGGTCTGGTGCTTGAACTAGATCAAGAAATAGTGTTTTCAGTGAAGCATTGCACCTTTCTTTTTTTCTCCAAGGTTTCTTTCACTGGCAGGGTGTCAGCAGAGGGAGGAGAGATATTCAGTGTACAGATCAGAGCACAACTAAATTTTACTATATTACAGTTTTGGAGGGCCTTTATTTCTGTCTGCCATGGGTGTTGATCATTTCCAGTAGAAGTGAATTTCCTACAAAGATGCCAGTTTTAATTGTGCTTTTTTTTATCACACATAAAAAAAAAAAACCAAACAAAAAAAACCAAACCAGCTTGGTCTCAGCAGTTGACTTCTCTCAAAGGAAATACCTATTTCAGTCATGTTGTCAGAGGATGCTTTCCAACACCCACAGCAGTATTTTGGGGATATTGAGAGAACATGAACATCTACTGAGCACCCCATGCAGAAGGCTACAGCAAGAAGGGTGTTGACACCACCTGGCCAAAGCTTTCTAAAGCCCTGTTGGTTTTTCTTTTCTCATTAGGAGAAACAGAGCACCTCTGGGTTAACCCCCCTTATTTGTTCCTGCTACTTTGCAGGTATGAAACAGCCAAACAGCCTCCTTGCGGTTTTTTCCTTAAACAATAATTTTTTTCTGCTATTCAATTCCTGTTGAGCTGAAAAATTTATTTTATTTATTTTTATTTTCATTAAGAATGTGATATTAGATATTTGTCCTGTTTGATGGGACAAGGAAACCACTGTAAAACTCTTCAAACCAAAGCTACGTGGTGAAAAGGAAAGTATTCTGCTGGATCATGTGCCATTTCAAATGACAGCAGAATTTTGCCCCTAATGCTGGAGTAGCAGAATTTACTGGAATATCTCAGTTACTTAAAAAGAAAACCCATGGAAACAACTGATATTTTTGCTTAATATATACCAAAATTTTAGATAGATACCCTATAAAGAAATTGTTCCAAAGTAAACAAGTGGTACTCTTCTTTTAAAGAACTATAAAATTAATTAATAAATGTGAAGATACAAAAGTAATTTTGATGCCCTCCAGAAGAAAACTTTGCCTGGCTGATTAGCCAGTTTATGCAGCATCTTTCTCCTCTGGGCTGCAGCTTCTCTCAACCTATGTACACATTGTGGCTGCCCAGAGCAGGAATCTGTGGGTATTCTCACTTCTTTTATCTCATATCTTGAAACTGGGGAGCTGCTAACTTCAGCTGCGTCTAAAGATGCATGAATGTTGATTGGTACACCTTTTTCAATGGGAAGGAGGAGGTTAGGAAAATATGGCACAAGCTTTGGAGGGCGTGGCTCCTGTAGGCTGTGTGCTGCTATCCTCCTGGTTTTTTTTAGCTCAGTTCAGTGACAGTCCCTCGGGGGAATGGTGCTTCTTACTTTTATAAAAATAAGAATATTTTTGCATCCCATCATTTAAACAAATTTTTTTAGTCTTACATTATTATATTTTCTTTTTGTGCTTTATATTTAATCTCCTGACAAAAAAATATAAAATTCTTCCCTGATAGAAGCCAAACTGACATACTAGTTTCACTAGGGAATTTTAATACAGATTTTATTTTAAAACAAATTGGATTTTCAAGCTTGCTCTAGAGTAAGGAAATAATTCCATAATACAACAACATGCTTTATAACATCAAAAAGAAATCTGTAAGCTACCATATTGTGAGAAATTAAACCGAATGTGAAGGTGACAAGGCAAATGTGGTTGCTTTTGTAATAGATGCACTTTACATACCATTATATGCCATGACACTATGACTGGATATGTTAAAGGAAATTATAACAATGGAGAAATGTTGCAAGAAGCCTTGAAAACAGACAGGGCTTCTGGGGGTGGATGAAAGAAACTGGAAAACAAACTAAGGCTGTCTTTGGGGATTGCTGGTAAACAGCAGTTCTCTTACTCAAATGTTAATATTTTCTTCATCACACCAAGAATACAGCATTGTTACTTGAAGCACTGTTGGGACACTTCACTGTCTTGCGTGGCACCTTGCAAAATTGTGAGATTGAGTTCTTTATGCTATGTTGACATGTTATGTGTGACTGTTTCTCAAATGGTAAAATTGACACAGTCAGAAATTAGTGTCTGGTCCAGGCTATTTATTTATCTTGCAAGTGATAAACCAGCATATACCTGTCAAATCTTCCAGAATATTTCAGATTCAGATTTTTTAAAAAATCATAACTGCACTGAAATTCTGAAAAGCTGTTTTATTTTCCTAAAAGTAGATGGAAAATTACAGAGTTCTGAAATTTAATGTACTTATTTTTATGTGGTGTTGTTAGTATACATTCCACTAATTTAACAGAATATATTCTATGTACAGGTGATAGCTGATGTGACTGACATTACCCAGACTCTTAGGGAGTATTAAAAAATGAGAATAAATTTATTTAGGAAGAGTGAGTGACTAGAGCAGTTAGAGACTCTAGTAAAGATTATGTGCATAGCAAGTAGTTCAGTTAATGTATGAGTTCTGACATACCAGAATTTCTGCGCTGATGTCAGTTTGAATTATAAAGTTATCTAGCATGATGGAGAAAAGACAGAAATAATGAATTGTTTTGCTTTAAGGAAAGCTGGGAAAAAATGAGAGCTACTGAAGAAATCAGAGGAGAAGTTAAACATCAGCTAAAAAGCAGAGTCATTTTCTACCTGCAGATTTGGTAATTTATACCAAGGATGTTCTGAACAACTGACCACAAAGTTCTGAGTCAGTGACAAAGTTAAAAAATTCTGATACTAATGATGCATATATGACAGCTGGAAAATGCAACTGGTCAGTACATTTTGTTTCTTTTTAAAGTAAAAATAGACTGATAGAGAACACTGCAACCAGGTTAGTTTGTTATCAGAGCTTGAAGACACCACAGGAGATGCAGTGACTAAGATATCAGAGGGTGAAATTTACTTGAGTCAGTGAGCATAATTTTATGAAGAATGAGACCTGTCACAAAGACATCAGTGATAACATGTCATTCAGATGTGACAGTGCTGCCTGCTGACAGCATTTCAGAGTTTTTGTAGAGCTCTTGATTCATTATCACCTTTGTCTGGATTTTAACAGTCCCATGATCCAATGGTTTGGTCCCCTTATTAAGATTTGTAATTTAATGGGCCTTCTTAAAAATACAGTGGGTATTTTCTACATTCCTTAATCTCATTATTATAACCTCAGCTAGTTTTCCTTTAATGATAGAGTTTAATATTGAGGCCCCTGAGGCAGAGAAACAGAAGCTTCAAAACCTTGGAGTCTTTCTGCATTTAATCAACATTTTTTGAAAGCCTGAAGCTGATGAATTACATTTTATATCAATTTGTAATTAAATATTAAAAGGAAAAAAATTAAGGTTTTGCAACATTTCAATATTATGTTCAATAATATTGATGTTATATTACTGGAAATAGCTATTAGAGAATTTATGAAAATCAGTTCTTAGTTGCAGTTGTGCATTCTGGTCAAAATTTCCTATTAGATATGAAGTCAACCAGATCTCTTAAGTGAAGACTTATTCAAGACTTTCTTCTATTTGCCAAAATACCTGTTATATTGACTTACCTTTCATTGCAAACTGCAGGAGTTGACATTTGGATGTACTTTGTCAAGTGAACACTCTTAACATCCTTGGTGTGTTGACACAAGGGGTTTGACTGTGAATGGAGGAAAAGCAGCACAGAGACATCCTTCCCTTCCTTACAGGAAAACACAGAGGCCAGTAAGTGACACTGACTGTTTGAATCTTGGTGTTTTCCCACAGACAGAACCACTGCTAGGGAATCTGGATGGTCAACTACTCACAAAAACTTTGCAAGTTTCTGGTATAAGATTCAAAGTGAGATAATAAAATAGAAACATACTTTATATGACTTATTAACAGGTTGAGACATATTCATTAGTAGAATACTGCTCTGTACATTTTTTCTGAAAAAAACATAGATCAGTGTAGAAAAAACAAATTTTTCTCAGCATTTTCTGCACAAGAGTAGCCTGTTGCATTCCTTTTCCCCATGCATCAATCATCTTAGAATATTTTTATTTTACATCCATGCTATATATGTTTAGGAACTGCGTAACAAACGATCAGTGTAGATTCTTGTTTATAGTACACCAGCTGGCAGGATTTATAAAGGTCTGCCTGATCCGTGTTGATTTGTAAAACAGTGACTTTACTCTGTCATGCTGCTTAGTCTTCAAGGTGTTACTATCTTATGCAAAAGGTAAAAAACACATTTCAGGATTGTGATATGCTTCAGTAATATGTCTGTTATTTAATTGTTTGGTATTCTAAATAGCCTTTTTATTGACAAGTTTTAAGATTTAATACAGAAACCCCCTGTGGACCACCACAAATTCTTGAAACAACCTGATGCTGAAGAATAACAGTAGGAAGATACTGGCAAGGACAGCTCTTACTGGAACTGAACAAGAACATTGCACCAACATTTGTGATCTGTAATATGAGAACCTGTTTGGCTTCTCCTTTGCTCATTGAGAACAAAAAGTTTTAACAGCACTATCTAATGTGCTTCAGAGATTTCTTCAATCTGAAATGTCATCTTTGACAGTCCAACTTCAGAGAGGAAAGATTTATTAAAGTCTTTTGGGTGAATCACTAGTAAACTCTCTGATTATATCCACAGCACTGGAAGCATGGTTATTTACCTCCTCTTTCATTCTTTTGTTGTTAATTTCTAGTGTTGGGCAAACATCTGAAATAATTTTGATAAAATCTCAGATGAGTTGGAAAAATGCCATCTTGGTCACCCTGAAACATGGATGTTACAATCTGGAGCTCCTTGAGGGAGCTAATGCACTCAAAGAGGAAGGAAACTCTCCTAAGCAGGTCCAGCCTGCCCCAGCTACTCCCAGAGTGCCAGAGTGGTTTTTGTCAGCTGCCTGCCTGTCTCTGTCATGCTTTCTTGAAAGGCTTGAGTCAGTCAAAGGGTGAGAGAAAGAATTGACTCACAAATGTCACCTCAGGCACAGTGCCTTTGAGAGGTTAGGGCATTCTGGTGTCACCCACAGCCCCTGAGGCTGACAGGCATCTTTTGGCCTCTGTTCCCCAAACATTCATGTTCTTTAAATTTCAGAGAATTCTCAGGAGATGGTTAGTAGATTCAGATGTTGTATGAAAATGCATATATTTATCTATTTTAAATGCATATGTAATAACAATTGAATTCCAGAATGCAGTTTTATTTTAAAATACTTAGTGTTAAATTCAGAATTTCATTGGAATATGTAGATTCTTTGTATGATTTTTAAAACTTCTAGTTTGTAAGGATCTTTTTTTCCTTAGGATGCAGTTAATGTACAAAACTGAAGAGCGATATATGTATAATCATAACAACCCAACCCTGTTAAAGGGTGTGTCTTTAAAATATTTCTAGAAAGAGTTAGCAGCGAATGTTCTCCTGGAATTCAGTACTAATTATTAAATTGTGAAAAATTAGATACCTGTGACTTGCAACTAGGTGCAGCCTATTTGTAACACCTATTTGTCAGGAGAGGCTAGAATGGTAGAGTTACCTCAGAGTATAATATACCTGAGGAGTTTTTGTACTTCAGAGAAAAAATATTGGAAGAATGCTCTGTTTCAGCCTCCTTGCTTGTATTCAGGACCTCACCTTCTCACCTGACCAAAAAACTGATCTATATTTTTACTCTCTAAAAGGATTGAAGTGAATTCTAGTTCACTTTACACATCACCAGAATAGCTCTTCAAATAATGCCTGTTATTTCTGAGTAAAAACAATATTATTGTGCACAGGGTTTGTGCTCCATCCAGTCCAAATTTCATTGCTACTACAAGCTTCTCCACTTCTTTTTTTGGGTAACTGATTAACTATGTCTTTACCATAAAAAATTATAGTATCTTCTTCCTTCCATTCTGACATTTGTGGCTGAGAAAATTTACCCGCTCCAAAACTGAATTCATCCTTTGCACCTGTATTTAAGGGATTTAATGTCTGCAAGCTGGAAAGCCAATATTAGCTTGGTTACTGTGGTAACAGACTCATTTTCAGCAGCCTGTAATGAATGCTGCTAGAAGCAGCATTGCTATTCTTGAATTTTATTTATGTAAATGTGTTTTAAACACCTTTCTCCCATATCATATCTCCTGCTAATAATCTCCACATATGAAGGTACTGGTATTTGAGGCTAACTCATAAAGCTCAGGTTTCAGTGTGATGGTGCATTTGGATAAAGTAAACTCAGATGTTTTTGCAGAACTCTGGCCTATCACCCCAGTTAATACCACACTGAAAGTCTGCCCTTGGAACTGGGTGCTTCAGTGAAGCTTCGCTCTTCTTGCCTGTTTTACAAAAACTTGTAGGTAAAAAGCCTTATGGGCTCTGGGTTTTTATCCACACTTTTTGAGAGATCAAAGGAGCCTGCCCACCAATATGTTTGAAACTATATCTCAGTTTAATAATTCTACTGTTGGAGACAGGAACATTGTTCCCTGGATTTCTTGTAAAGCGATAAAAACTCTTTAAATTGCATCAGAAAAAGCCCAAATGAAAAAAAAAAAAAAGAATATACTATAGAGGGTTCCTCATTATTTATAAAGCTGCCAATACCTTTATGAGATGTTTTTGTTCTCACTCTCAGTGCTTAGCTCACTTTGGAGTTAAGTTTTCACAAATTTTATGGAAGCTTACTTGTGCCAAAACCTAAAGACAATATTCTGTAGGCATAACCACCTTGAAACAAAAACCCAAATGTGTTAGTAACAAGAGAAAAAAATAGTACAGCACTTAAAATAAGGGTAAAAAAAAAATTATTAATATTTGTTGACCACTAGGCCTTTCTTAGAGAGGCTAACATTTTAACTACAGAAGAGCTGAATAAGGGAAATAAAACCAGCATAATTTTCAGCGTCATAATTACTTTCCAGTATAGGAACAATCCTTGAGAGATTTATACAAAGATTACGGAAAGTTAATTATGAGAGCATGATGTAGGAATGAAATCCAGATGCCTGCATTAAATTAGTTCATTGCTGAGAAGAACTTTGGAGGACGTTCCCTACCCTGTGATCAGTAACTTCCCCATGAACTCAGAATGACACAAGCCTGGCCCTCAGGCAGGGGGAGGTTGGGGCTGATGTGATGGTTCACCATAATTACTCAATCTTTAAATAACAAACCTACCAGCAGTACTAGTAGCACCACTGTTTTCTCTGCCTGCTATGAGAAACGCTTTCTACAACTTGGAAGGATTATCTCTGAAGTATTTCTCCCTTGTGTAAGTATTTTGTCTCCTCTGATAGCAGCTGAAAACAAGCTATGAGAAAATATATAAAAAGAAATGTTTGAATTTGAGCACAGGGGTCTTGGAGTCAGCCCCAGCTCATTTTCTGTCTTCCCCATTGTAGTACTCCTCTCAGAGTTTGTAAGTAGAGTAGGAGGGAGGGACCAAAGCAGTAATGGCTGTATTAGAGTATTGTGTATCACCACAGTATGATCCTTGGGAAATTCAGGTCTTCTATGCGGTACAGTGATGTTTTTTTCTCACTCTCTTGCTACTCTCCTGGAAATATCTGGTAGCATTTTTTCCCATTTCCTGCTCCACTTAAGAGTTAACAATGTGTTAGTTTTACTAGAAATATGCAGTCCATTCAAACAAAATTGAGCCCCTGTTTTTTATTCTGCTATTGTAATCTATATTTTAAAGTGATGCTAGACATTTGCTAGAAACAAGGATCAGACGTCTTATTCTGTAACAGCATCTAACTTTCTGTCCTCTGAGATTCACATTTTAAATTTTCTAATTGAAAGGCAAATGTGCTTTCCAAAGAGTCTTTTTCTTAGATGGGAGGACTTTTCACTAATCCTAGGGAAACAAATTGTCAAAAATTCCTCAGCTGCTTCATGCTGTGCTGCAGCATGTGTGGATTATGAAGGCTAAAATGCTGTTACATTCAGCTTTCTTCCAGGAGGTGATGCTTTCTGGGGACATGCACACAAGTGCAGTGATTTGGTATGGCTGGCACTGCAGCACACAGGGCTCATCAAAGACAGGATGATCTGTGGCAGCTCCGGTGCCTCTCCTGTAGTGCTCATACACATGTTCTGCAAAGTACCATCACCTACTGACTCAAACACCTCCTAACATTCATAAGATAGCGTGCAGGGATCTGTGTTTTTTTAAAAAAAAAATTTACAGCAGAGAAATGATGGGTGTCAGCCCTGGAGGGCCAGCAAAGCTCTGTGATAAATTGCTGGTGAGAGCAGAGGCCTTATGTGCATATGGAGAGCAGCAGAAAATGCATCAGCAGTACTTTCTCTTGGGGGGATCAGTGAAAAGACACAGGGTGAACAGATGTCTCTGGTTTCTGCAGGCCTTTGCTAAGTTCCTCAGTCGGGCTGTTGAGGACTGAATCAGCTCACAGACCTTGGCACAAAGCCCTGTGCCAGGGCGAGCCTGTGCTCGCTCTGCTTGTGCTCCTTCACTGGCCAGGAGGGGCCAAACCCTGCCTTACAGGAGGGACCAGGAGCTACAGCTTCTGTCTTGCTGCTGTTCCCATTTGTTTTGGTCTCACTGATTATGCTGTTGCCTGCACTCATGACACAGATGTAAAGCTGTGATTGAATCATGGGAAGTGATGCCCAGAAATTACTTCCCATGCCCAGAAATGGAGAGGCTGGAGCAGAGCAGACTCCAGGGCTGTATCACTGCTTCTTTGAGGCTAGTTTTGGTTCACGTTCAAAATTTTAAATTTTACTGGGAAGCAGAACACAGTCTCATCATGTTCTGCTGCTTTCATGGCCTTGCCAGACTGCATCTTATTCCAAATAAGAAGCTAAAAGCCTGCATTTAACATGTGATTCCTCAGATAAGCTATCTGAAAGCACACTGCTGCAAAGTTGAATAGATGGTGAGGTTCATGTTGTAAATTATGCTATTCTTCTACTCAAAACAGAGATTTCTATCGGGATGCAAAGGGAATAGGGAGTTGTTTAAATATTCTGAAACATTTTAAATTTGTAACAATCTTAAAAATACTGTGCTTTAGGGAGTATAAATATCTGGGAGGGATAATGAAAGTGTTGGTGGTAAATGCGAAAATTATGGATTTGAGTACAATCTTGTGTGTAGTTATTGGAGGTTATCATGTGATTAATATGATCTTGATGTGGAATTGGGATAGGAAAAAAAGAAGATAAAGAGACTTCTCCTTACCTGTGTCAATTAAGAGAATATTTATTTATTCTTATTAGTAAGCTATCTCTATTTCCCCCCTTCCATCCACAGAAAAATACTTCAGGGAACAATTAAAAGCATTTGACTCCCCTTTGTGTGTTATTTAGCAATAAATTAATTAATTTTTCCAATACCTGTGTCAGTTAACTATTTTAAGTTCAAAACCAAATCTCAGCTTCTTTTCTTTGAGAAGAGAATGAATGAGGAGGTTTTTTTCCTTGCTAAAAAAAAATTAAAAAGAAGAGATTGTAGCTTTTCACATTTTTTGCATTTCAATTTCCCAAGTCACTATTGAGAATGAAGTAATTTGATAGTACTGGTATAATGAGTAAGGGAGAAATTAATAATATTTCAGAGGTTTCTTTGTGTCATTGACAGCAAGAGGGCCTGGAGTCTGGTATTTTTGGGGGGGTTTGTTTGTTTGTTGTTTTGTTTTTTCTTGCTTGTTTAATAATAATTAATATTGATAGCATCTGCTTAGCACTGAAATCTGTTTTTGTCACTGGTGTATCAGGATGACCTCAGTCAGGACTGGCCTGTAAAAATCTTACAGTGTCTCTTGCAGTCATGTCTCCAACACCACATGGCAAACAGGGATCAGCAGAGACCTCCTTCAGCTTTAGTATGTCTCCTTGACATGATTTATTCCTAAGCAACCTTGCTTCAAGAAAATGGTCTTGGGTGATCACTGGTCAGCCACCACTCCTCCAAAAAAGCACCAACAATGAATCCTGCAGGACTGCCTAGCTATGACAATTACTTCTGTGCACCTGCAAAAAATCCTCATGAGTATCTGCTTCCTGTAACACCCAGGGCCTTCTGTCTCCAGTGACATATCAGTTGTCCTGGCTACTGAGAGCCATGTGAAACTTCCTCTAATGGGCACCAAAACATTTCATTGCCCAGCAGAATGAATTGTACCAGCACCAGAGTTTTCTCATGAAATCTCACTGTGTTACAGAAGCCTGTGGCATAACTAACACCAGCCCATTGCAAGTTGCAGGAACAGCTGTAATATTTGAATTCAAATACTACTTGATGTCAAATTTTCAAGGGAATGAAAAATGTTGCCAGCTTTCATTATTAACAGTTTCTCTATTTCTCTCTTTTCCTGATGAAGAATTCCATCATAGTAATACAGAACCATCATGCATTTTATTTAAAATGAAAGAGCACAAAATTGTAAACAGTGAGATTAAAGGCTGAAGTGTCACCAGTAAGGTGTCCACTGGAAAAACTGACCACTGAAAAAAAAATAGAGAAATTATATTTTTTTAATGGTTAAGCTTTCTTTTGCCCCAGTTCCAGGTTTTCTGGTGATAAAGCAGTATGTATTCATAAGGCAGTAATAACCCTCTACTTAATGGCAGGATATACTTGAAGAAAAAGATAATTTATTATTAATACGTTTTCTAATGAGCTGTGTGCCATAGGGAAATTGAGCCTAGAAATGTGAACAATTGATAAAGGACTGTTGTATTTTCCCTATCATAGGAGAAAAATGAAATATGTATGTAAAAGACACAAAATTTGGACTAGTTTAAAAATAGGGTGATTTTGTTTGAAGGCATTTGCTTCCTCCCTCTGCTGTTTATTTTATTTTAGGATGCGTTCCACAGTTTTCACCCTCACCTTCTGGAACTTGTATATCTCTTTAAAGCAAGTTGTTGTAAAGCATATTTAGCGTCTCGAGTATTAATACCAAGCTACATTATTCATTGAAATTTCTACTAGCATCCAGTAAGTGATCTAAAGGAATAGAATAAAATCTACCTCAAATAAAATCTGCTCATTTAAAAACAGCACATTTCAACACCTCATTTTATTGAATTTTGACCTGGTTTTGTCACCTTGGGTGGGGGGGTTATTGGTGGGGGTTTTTTTTAATTGTTTTTTGTTTTGAGAGAAAAGAAACATATGTGGCCAACCAATTGGGAAGAACTGCAAAGCTCTCTACGTGCATACCTTGCTCTAAAGCTCATTTGGATGTGTTTGGATCCTTCCAGTATTGGTTTTGGTTCACCATGCTGGCCAGTGGGATGTACACATGGCAGTATCCATTTCATGCTTTACCAGTGTTGTATTCCTGTGACCAGGGCTTTGGGGTTTTTTTTTGTATTTGATTATTTCTATTGATCTGACTTAGTCTGTTTTCCTAAAAGCAACACTGACTTTTGTCTCCTGTAAACAGGCTCCTGATGGACCTTAAAATATACAGGCATATGATCAGCTGCAGGACGCTCATTGCTGGCACACTGTGGGAGCGTGATTGTCCTTCGTGCCTGCTCCTCGTGCTTCCTGGTTCAGACTTGTGCTGAGAGGAGGAGGGAGAGGCAGGCTGAGGTCCTCTGTGCTTCCCTGCTGCCACACATGGCAGCCAGGCTCACACCATGTAGCACAGAGATGGATTCTGCAGGGACCAGAGCTGTGCTCACTTTTTTTCCCAGATGGGAATTTACTGTTTGGGTTTGATTATCTTGATTACATTGATATGATCATCCAAAGGGAGGTATGTAGGCAGCAAAATGTAGCATGTTCAAATTTACTTGTTCAAAGCAAGGGTCCATCCAATTCTTTTTGCCGTCACTCAGTAACAGATAATTGGAAAACAATAAGAACAGGGTGAGCAGGTAGGGATGCTTTTTCCAGAAAGTAGTTTTCCACTAACAGGAAGTTTAGGGGCTTCCTGAGTCAGAGACAGTATGCTTTTATTAATTTGACTCAGAAATTTTGCCTGAGAACTGGTCAAATCAATTTTCAAGTCTGTTGATGCCTTGATTCACTTACAATATTCAGAGATGAAGAGCTTGACCCTGAGATTTGGTTTCTTTCATGATTGTCCTCTCATGGCTTCAGCTGTGCATTTGCTGTCTTCATATGTTCTCTGTGGCGCTTCTGAGTTGACAGAAAACTCTTATCCTCCCCAGCAACAGCAGTATTGCTCTCAGTGCTGATCCTAGTTTATGCAACACTTCTAGGTAAAATAATTAAAATGCTGAGTTTTTTTCTGACATTTTCCAGTATTTTTCAACATAATCCATTCTGAACTTTTACCTAAAATCCAGAACCTGTTATGGGAATGGAGGCACCCAATGTCTGAGTTTGGGGAGTTTTATTTTTCCTTTCCTGTATCAACTGTTTCCTGGATCTTACTAATGCATTTTCTTTAAAAGAAAAATCACAAGCATCGTCCTGTTCCACCAACCCCACCTAACCTGACCCCTACCCTTCCCCCCCCACAAAAAAGAAAACTAGCTATCCATTCCAAGAATATCTTCCTAGATTTCATTTTCCTTGCATGGGATATAAATTTTTGGCTACACCATTAGGAAAAAAATAAAATATTTGCTTTACTTTTATAGTTCTACATGTATGTATGAGAGTGCATGAATAATAACATTTTTTTTCAGCAGTTGCTATGGAAAACTGTTTTGAGTGGTGAATCATACTTCGACTTTTGTTGAATAAAATCATCCTACTTATTTTATAATAATTTTAATTACAAGCATTTGTTGAAAATCAAAATGTTAAGAAGTAGGATGTATGTTTAAATGAATACACTTTAAAGAAGATGCTTTTTTTGTTTTCCATTGGATGATGTGTGGCATTTTTAATGCCACTCCGTAAAAGAAAAGATATCATAGTATTCTAGAATAGCACGTTGGAAGGAACCTTACAGATCATCTGGTCCAAATTACTTGGTGAAGGCACAGTCTAGAAAAGATGGCCCAGGACCCTGTCCAGGCAAATCTTTAAAGTGTTAAGCTGTGGGGAATCCCTCACTTTCTGAGGGAAATTGTTCCGATGGCTTACTGTTCTCAATGTTAAAAATTTACCTTCTGTCCAATTGGAATCTCCCCATTCCAATTTGTACTCATTCCCCCTCAGCTGTTCCACGTGACTATGTGCAAAAAGGGAGTCTCCACCTTCCTTTTAGTCATCATTTAAATAATGGAACATGGTAATGAGGTCTCCCCTAAGCATTCCTTTCTCAAGGCTGAGCAACCTCAGTTCTCTGAGCCTTTCCTCATATGGCAGGCTTCCCAGTCCTCTGATGATCCTTGGTATAAAATCTTTGAGGTATAAGTGGTTTGTAGGAACAGTTGGGAGGGGTGGTTTCCCTGTCCATAGGACATATCAGATTTTAAATTCATTTTGTTTTGCAGCACAGCTGAATGACTGGAGATGAGCTAATGGCCACGTGCATATGTCTCAGAATAGCTAATCATCCTGTTAAGACCTAACTGCAATTTGTTTGCCATTTTACTATATTTAGTCTTTGGACCAAAAAAAACCTGGTAATCAAAATCCACTGGAGTATGGAGACCAAGGTTAAAAAGTTTTGCATCAAGTGGATTTTTTATGGGGCTTCCATATACTGAGTGTTGCACTTACTGGGGATGTGATTTAAGTATTACTTCTCCCGGCTGCCTTTTTTCCCCATTTTTTTTTTTTCATTCCACTTCCTATTGAAACGCAAACAAACAAAAATTTCCATTATTGTGAAAAGTGATGAATATATTCTAAGCAATTATTTAGATTTGTTAGATTATTATTTTGACATCTTTTGACATCTGCTCCTTACCTCTCTGTTTTTTAAAATTTATTTTTAAAAAGACAATATCACCCTTCATGAAGATATTGTTGATAGGCTGCTTTTAGATCACAAAGTGAAATACACTGATAGTAAGCGAACACTCCTAATTTCAATTAACATTTCTGAACAGGAGCTGAAATAGTTTAAATAAGTAGTAATAAGGAGTGGAAAGTCAGTCACACTAGTCATAGCAGACTAGAGTTTTGCAAGTCAATTTGTGGTAAATAAACATTTTAGTATTTTTTATTTTTTTTTTCATTCCCCATCAACTCCCTTTACTGATTTTAACATTGAATCTGATATATGTAGTCTTTAGAGAAAGGACAAAGTCGCCAAAATCTGACATAGCCATCCTCACACTTATTTATTCCCCTATAAACAGTTTCTTTTTATTAAAGCTGGTTCATGAAAACCTTGACATTTACAGCTGGAATGAAATATAAAAATTGTTAAAAGAAATCAAATTCATTTTGGCCGTTTAATTATTTTATTTTACTCATGTGTTTTATAACAAATTCAGTAGGTTTTGCAACTGGGAAATTTAAATTGTCCTAGCACTTGTGAAAGGGAAGCTAAGATAATGAAAGATGAACATGCATGTGAATAAAACAAGAAATTCTTGGTGGTATTAGATGCAGTTCAACATCTGACCAGCAGAAAGCCTGTGACTTAATTTCATCTAAAGGATGAAATCCAGGTCTTGGAAGACGTTTGTCTCTGTCTTCCCCCCCTCCCTACTTAGGCAGTAACTGTTCATCATCACCAGAAATAATGAACTACCAAAAGAATCATATATAATTTCCATTTTAATATTTTCTTTTCACATTTTAGCCTTTTTTGCATTTTCTTCAGCATCCTTTTCCAAGTTTTAATTATATGAAATGAAGAGATAACAACAAAAAATGTTGCCTTCATTATTTTCTTCTTGTCTGGAATCTGAACATATTTGTCTTCACCTGAATTATCTCTATAAGGCTGCAGGATTCTTTTTTATCCATCCTAAACCTAACAAGCCTTTCCTTTATTAGTCCTAAAAATTACATAAAGTTTGTAATGAATGGCAAACTGAGACTGGAACTCTGAGCCTTATGCTTTCTAATTTGGTGCCCTTTGTGATGTTCTTCGCATTATTCTTGTGTCAGATAGCACTCCTCTAGCTCATTTATTTTTCTCTTGTTAACAAGAGGAAAAACTTTTGGTGATAATTAGTGATGCATGGTTTCAAGTCTTCAAATAGGATATATCTCAGTGGTCTAATAGCAATTGGATTTCTTGTCTCAGTATATTGCCTTATTATGCTAATTTCTTCTTTCAGCACAAGCTGAAGTAAACCAAAAAAGAATGAAGCATTATGGAAATAAATAACTGTGATGCACTGGATTTACTTCGAAAATTTGTGAAGTTAAGCAGATACAACTACTTGTATCCAAGTTCACCCAATGACGCATGAGTTAGATTACAGAATTTGTATTAATTAATTTCTAGATTAACAGAATTTGTATTAATTAATCTGTATGCAGGAAGAAGATGGGAGATTGTACAAAGTAAATTCCATTTTGCCTTTTTATGTTCTATTTTTTTCTTTTTTCTTTTTATATATACTTAAAAGGTCATTGTTTTATGTGGACTGCCTAGCCAATAATATTTTTTTATATTTGTAAATGATTCAGCAGTAAGTATTATATATTACCTAATAACCTAAAAATAGCTGATCTTACAATTTACTGAATTTTATGAGTATAGTGTGGGGTCCTTGTTTTTATTTCCGAATTAAATTTTTTCAACTGTAAGTAAATAAAAAGGAGTACTGGTGAGTTCTATTTCTTTTTTTAACAGAAAAAAATGGTATATATTGATCAGGATTGTTGCAGTTTTATGGTAGTATCAATAGTATATCTTCTGTTCCTGATTATTGAATCTTCTTCAGAGCTCTCTTTTGTGTCATAACATTCTGTAAATGTAATTGAAAAGGTAAAATCATTGTCTACCTTAGGGTGTTTTACAGGTTTGCTATTTTGATAGCGCATTTAGAAGAAAACCAGAATAGCTTATTGGAAAACTCCTCTAATTTTATTTATGCATCTTATTCAACATTATCTAGAAGAATTTAAACCTTTGGCTGTAGTGATAAAAGCATAATACTACTATTGGAGCAAATTCAGTTGAGGGGGACAAACTGGAAAATAACAAAAAGATGGTGAAGCAACACAGTGGAGATGGAGTGCGTGTACTTTGTTTCATTGTTTTGATGGGTGGCTTTCCCCAACGCACACCTCACCTGAATCATAGTGGGTTGGTGGAGATGAGGCTTTGAGTAAAGCTGTAAGCATGTTTAGTGGAATGCAATCTGAATTTTCATCATTCACATTATTTCGGGATTTCTTCATAGGAAAAAATGCCAAACCTTTGGACACTGAAAAGTGTTTTTATGAGCCAAGAGCTGAAAAAAGTTTGCAATTTCAAAAGGCACATCCAGAAACTAGCTGAAAATTCTTTTCTTTTTTTTTAGTTTAAATTCTGAATGCCTCTGTATTATGTATATGCCATTTGACAAGTGAAACAGAGAGCTGCATTGAGACTAGAAGTTTGCAGTGCTTTTGCTTTAACAGAGCATCTGAAAGTTGGTAGGCTGGTGGGTTTGTTCCTTTCTGCAAATGCTTGTCTTCATTAGATAGTGTTCTTTTCTTTGTTCGTTACATCTCAGTGGATTAATACCAATGTTTTTTTCTGAAGTATGATTCTCTATGGGTATAAACATGTGAATTCATAGAATCATGGAAGCATAGAATGGTTTGGTTTGGGAAAGAATTTAAAGATCATCTCATTCCAACTCCACTGCTGCAGGCAGAGACACTTTCCACTAGACCAGGTTTCTCAAACTTGTATCAATTAAAAAACCCAAGCTATTAAAGCCTAACTTTCTCAAACATTTCATGTTTCTAATGATACTGTGGGTATAAATGTGTATAGATATACACATAGATATTGATCTAAGGCAGATAACATAATAGTGATTCGTAAAATAGCCAAGACTTTTTTCAGGCTCCTCCTGAACATTTTAGCTACATTCTGCTAACCCTTGTCAAGCCTCTCTGTTGAACTGTCAAAGGACAGGGGATTCAGCCAGAATCTCCTTTGCAGTATCTTTTCCAGTGTTCCCATTGACTGCTATATCCATCCAACCATCTGAAAAAACTTTTCAAGTCTGAAAAAAAAAAAAAATTGGATTAAATTAATTTGATTTCTTGGTGTGCTTTTTCCTCTCCTTTTGCCAAAGAGCAGTTGGGGCACAATATAAAAAAATCTAAAAGTTAGAGGTATTTTTAGTGAAAGCAGTTGTATACATTGTCAAGAGCATGGACTGCCAGAATAAAATTGCATTTTCAGCAGTAAAAAGGCCATTATAATTTGTATGCCTTAGGTGCATAAAGGACAATATGCTTTCCCTTACATGTCACTCAGACCAGCCAGTAAAAATCTTTTTTCTTGATTACAAAATACTCATTTGTAATTAACACTTATAAGCCTAATTTTTGAAGAGACAAAATGCCATGAAACTTTAGAAAACAGGAGCAACCTGATTTTGAGGACCTGTGTCATGATGGTATTTACAGATATTTGTATTTGTAGGACATAAAAAAATATTTATAGGTACTTCCAGAACATATACAAATAATATTATTTTAACACTAGTAAAGACCCTCAAAAATTAGTTTTTTTTTGGTTTTTACTAATTATGTGTTTTCTAGGATTTTTGCCTTTAAACATGTTTAGCACCATTTTTTCCTAACTTTTCATCTCTTCCTCTCTCTGTTCCTTTATACCTGAAAATCTATTTTTTTCAGGTACGACTTCACAAGACTATTTTATATACAGCGTTGTATGCTCACAAACAAAATCTGGCTCTATTCCAAAGCTTAAAAAGTGTTTTCTGTGGCTTCTCACAGTAGCTGCACAACTGTATGACCTATACAACATTGGCTTCTCTGATTTTTCTCTTCTTTCTGCTTTTTTCACATATTATTGAATATAGATGAGTAGCTGCAAGTTTGAATTACCGTAATTTTTCTTCAGTCAGTACTATATACATTTAAAAGAAGTGTTTAACTGTATAATATTCCAATTACATGACTGAAAACAGGGTTACAAGTGTTCTTAACAAGCTTTTTATAGTTTTTCTAAAAATGCTCAATCATTTGTGTTTAATAACTTGCTCTGAGGTTGTTCCAAAGTTTTATTAATCCCCTCAAACACGTAAATTGTCGCCTCTCTGTGTTTCCTGGAAACACAGCATTCAGTTTCCAGGAAACTGAATCATAATATTTTTAATACTTTCCAGCATTAAAGTAGATATTTCACATCTATTCCTTGTAAGTTCATACTGTATATGCAGCAAGGCAAAATTCTGAGGCAGTGAGTTCCACAGATCAGTGCGCACAAAGGTGTGCATGTTTACACGCGTAAATTTGGCTTGTGGCATGGTTTGTGATTTTCCACCATGATGATGTGCAAGTCTCCTGTTCCTTGCACGTGGTCTTCTCCTCCCTGTTCCCTGAGCAGAGGCACCAGGCGAGGGGGCGTACGAAGTTGGGTGGATGCAGTCGAAGAGGAGGCTGGAGAGAGCGCAGAACAACCCCCGCGCTTTGCGCACCCCATCGTCATTTCTATTCTCTTGAATTTATCCTTGGCACTTCCCTGGACAGATAAGAGTGATTTATTCCAAACCCTTTTATCAAAGGGGCTTTTATTTTCGTGTTTCCAAGTTTTATCTGGTATCAGAAACCGTATCTCTACTTATCAGGGACAAAAACATCAGTTAATGTGAAAATGTAAGCACCGTGCTGGTAGTGCTGAATTTATAATATTGCTTACAGTGCTCTTCTGGATGATGTTACAAAACCCCACGTAAATGGTGTATGAAAGATGCACTTACTGTGGAAGACAAACAGTGATTTACTGCTGTGTGCAATGGTTTCTTCACTCATTGTGGGGAATAGCTGGGTATTGTGGTCTTCTGAAATGCTGGAATGCATTTGAAATGTTTCAGACTATAATGATGATAATAATGATAATAACAATAATAACAATAATAATAATAATAGTCACACAAATTAAGGTGGGGAATCTTAGAAATATAGAAAACATTGCACACGGGAATTTCTGGTATTACCTAGGCATTGAGACTTCTGTTTAAATTCAGCAGGTATCGCTTTCTCCATAAACATTGCAGCTAATATGTGTTTCTGGAGAGATGGGTGCAGTAAATAATGGTTGCAATTTCAGAGAACTTGTTATACTTACCAAAGGTGTTCTCATGAAAATGTTATTTACAGAGTTTAATTAACCTCCTCCCTGTTCAGGTTCCTGCTGCATACAAGTAACTGAAACAAATGGCTTTATTATAATTATCTTCCTGCGCTTTCTTCCCTCTTGCTCACCTTAAAAAGTTACCACAATTTTCACCTTTTTATATTTCCTGTATTATTTGCAAAATTTTACTATTTTGACTTTAATAAAATCTGAAGATCATTTTGTTTGGTCATAATTGTCAGGAATTTAAGAGTACAATGACAGAAACTTGTACAGAGTTTTGCCCTCTTATTATTGCAGGCAGCACAGCTATCCATTTTTAATATTTTCCATGTCAGAAATTTATATTTCTTTTTCTTTTCCACTACTCTTCTGAGTAAGGTGTTCTGAAATATCACAAGTCTGACATTTAAAAGGTTGGGGACTTTTTTCTCTGCAATTAATTTGCTCCTCCATAACTTACATTCATATATTCTTCAGCCAATTCTGTTGTAATTTTATCCTGAAGGAATGTTTTAAAATTCAAGTACTTTTGAAGAGTCAAATTTTTCACAAAATCAAATCCTTGTTTACTGGAAGAGTAAAAAAATTCTCAATTGATTTTAATTTAAAAATGAAGCCTCAAATTATTTTTTTCTTTTGTATTCAATACAAATGTTCAGGCTTTTCACCTTTAGGGTCCAATTCATGGTACAACATGAGTTATAGCACAAAACAAAGACCATATCTGCTGTCTTTGCAATGATACCTAATTTAAATATTTTGCTTGAACATAAATGTCTGAAGTCTTTTGGTGGACCAAAGTTGTCAAGCTAGTGCTGCTATTTTGACTGAGCTTGCTGGGCATCTTCAGATTTGCCTTCCCAGTTCTGGTTTCTAGGAGAAATATAAAGACTGAAAAAATCCACATCTGTGGGAGGAGAGAAAGGAGAATAAGAAATAGGTTGGTGAGCTTAAACAAGAAAATGGAAAAGCTGTAGAACGATGGAAGGATGAAAGAGAAGGAAGGGATTTGTGAATACAGTAAGAATTACAAGTCATACCCACTCCCCGTCATAAAAAATCCAGTGAAAATTGAGTAAAGAGTTTTATTATGTCATTGATCTTGTACCATTTGTCAGTGATCAACAAATTATTGTTAACAAAGATGCTATTCCTGCATGTCTATTAACTCTTCATCACTGCAGATGGGGAAAATCCTGATAGTGATGTGCATAACAGCTGTGTCCAAGACCCCAGGTTTGGCTGATGCTGATGGTTCTGATTTCTGTTCTCCTAGTGCCTCTTGCTGCTTTTTTACCTGACCCTAAGTACCATCAGGGCAAATTGTAGGGAGACCTAAGCCTTCTGATAACTCCTGGTCCATCAAAAGAATGAAGAAGATGTGGACAAAAAATTACTGGAGCTCTGGAGGTTGAGGGAGAACTTGGACATTTTTTGCTCTGAAGGTGGTTCTTAGACTGATCTCCTCAGCTGCAAGGCACTTGATTCGTACTGGGTTTTGGTGAGGATTTTTAGGAATTTACAGGGATGCAAAATTTAACCTGTTTAATAGTGCTTAATCATTTCATATTTTGGAAGGTGCTCAGGAGTGCTGCTTGTTGTGGCTTCTGTACAGGAATGTATGTGACTGGTTTCACTCTCTGAACTCTTACCTCATAATTTCAGACAAGATTCCTGTGTATTTTCTCTCAAAATTACTTTGGACGATGAACACTTAACGTCCATTTTGGAATTTGACCAAATTGTATGTCTTTATAGCAATTAAAGTAAATGTTCTTATGAGAAGAAAATTTTTAATTTATTTTTTTTTCTCCTGGTTGCTAACAGCACAGTTGTAGACATGTTTTGTTTTTATCACATGCTTTGACCAGAATAAATAGCTAAATATTTTTGTTCCCTTTCTTCTGATAATAATAAATTTATAATACCTGGGTAACTTTCACTCTGTAGTAAATTGATTCCCTCTATAGTAAAAACATGTATTTTTAAGGCTTCATTAAATGTTTTGTATTTTTGCTCTTCATAGGAAGAAAAATTCTTTAACCCTCAATCAATGGGAAGAATTTTACAGATAATACAATCTCTTGGGTTTTGTTTAGTTGGGATTGTGAGGAAGTGGGATTGAGAGATGCACTAAATGAAAATATAAAGAGGTATCACTTCCAGTCTTCATTTGGGAAGATTAATTTCTTAGAGTGTCTTGCTAGGATGAATTTGAGCCCAAGTGAGGAAGAGAACAGTTATGAAAGCTGAAGGTGTATGCACAGAGGAAAAACATTTTGTGAATGTTCCTTGGCACTGAACTGGAAACCATGCTTAGCACAGTGGGAACTGTGGCCAATAGTCAAATTTTTCAAATACAGCAAGTTTTCCCAATTGTTAATAACAAAAAAAACCCTCAAGCCAAAAACCAAAACAAAACCAACCCAAACAAACAAACAAACAAACAAAAATTATCTGACAGATTGCTGAAGTTCTACTTCAGAAATCCCATAGAAGAGGCGTTATAAGGCTGAAAAAGTTGCATTCACATGCTTCAAGTGACTTAACATGTGGTACTTTCACAGTGGGCTGAGTTTGTCCCATGTGAGGACACCATGTCCAGAAGGTTTAGTGTTCTTGCACACAGAGTTTCCTTGAAGTGTGGCAGCATCATCCCTCTATATCAATAACAGCTGATTTTCTCTTGCCTCAGCTCAGGAACAGCTCATTTGTCACTCTTCCTTCTGCCAGCTAAGAAGGACATTTTCTCTGGGAAGTGGAAGATCTTATAGCTTTTCTCTTCTTTTTTTTTTTTTTTTTTGACTTTTAAAATAAAACTCTTTAATATAGTCAAAGAATTTCCTAGTAGTATGAGAAAATTTCAGTAAGATTTGGAAAGTTTGTTTTCATGTAGAACTTAGTGAAAAATTTGTAACTGGGTAGAATTTGGAAGCTTTCTGTTCCCCATAGCCAAAGATAGTAGTTTACAAGGGAATAATTTAACTGCATTTTACACTGCATTTTTAAAAGTTCTGAAATCAAGAGAATGTGCTGAAACTGTGGCTTGCTGTGCAGGATATTGATTAAGATGAAATAGTGTTGGTAAAAAACCCTAGTTAATTTTTCTGCCTAAATTTGATGTCAAATATGATGACTAAAACCTTAAAATTTAGATGCAGTACTTTCATATTTTTCGGGTGTTCATCCTCTTGATTTTCATAATCATTAGGTGTTAACTGTGATGATACATAGTGAGTACCCATGTGTAGGATTTGTAATTTGAACCTTCAGCAACCTATATCCTCCTATAACTCCTTGCATATGTGTAAGTACAGAAGAGGTTCCTTTTTTGCATCAGCAGGGGGTGGTGGTGGTGGTGGTGGTGAGATTTAGCATTTAAGATGTTAGCTAAAGTTCTCAGCTGTACTTCAGTGTCAATATTACTATTCCCCTAAGTGTTGTATTTAGTTTGTCTTCACGCTGCAGAAACAAATTCCTAGTTCTAATGGATGTGTGTGTGATCGATTGGCTACAATCAGATCGCTCAAAGAAGAGGAGTTTCATCTGTATTTATTTACAAAATTTTTAATTTTTATGTTTTTAATCACCTTTAAAATGGAAGACATTTGACTTAGGATCTTTTTAGCTACACTATTCCAGACTGAGGTGTTGATCTTATTAATGGAAGTGTTTTTCTTTTTTGAGTGGTATATTATTTTTTTTTCCAAGTTAGTTTGCATTTTTTGAGATGAAAATGGCAAAACAGAACAAGTGCTGTTGTTTTCTAAACCTCCTAAGACTCTCTAAACCTCTAAAGAGGTTTCTTTAAATTGAAGACCCAACATTGTGAGAAGTGCTAAGAGCCCGACAGATACTGCAGGGAACTCTTCAATTTGCAGGCCCTGACTCTTTCAGCGACAAAATGCGTATCCTCTTCCTTGCAGTACCCAGTGCTGCTTCCCTTGAATAACTTTGTTCAGAGATTGGTTTTATTTTCTGGTGATTGCATAGTGCTTGATTAAATACAGCTCTGAGTCCTTGCCACAGTCAGAATTTTCCACAATGTTCTTGGGATAACATTGGAAATCTGAACATTTGAACAGATTTTTTTCCCTGGCCTACTGAATATCAGTCTGCTGCAGAAATTTGAGGGAGACTGTGGAGAGTTTGGTCTAGGATCTCCCTGACTGTCAACTGTTGCAGAGGTCAAGAATGGAGATCTTTGTCATCCTTAATGTCCTGTGTTCCTCTGAGGAATCTCCACGAATGGATTGGTGGGAGACACTGCTGGCTTCAGAAACCCGTGATGTGACAATTCCCATGCTGCTACGCGTCACCTGGCCCTTTGTTCATGTTCCCTGCTGTGTAAACAGTGTTCATATGTGAGAAGTAAGAGGGAAAGCACACACTGCACACACACAGGGGGCTGAACTCTGCCGTTCCCAGGTGTTTACAGATGTTATCATCTGCTCAATGATGCACTGGTTGGCAGGAGCAGTGTTACAGGTCAGGGAGGATCACATGTATCTCGGAGCTCATTTGTGAGAATATGGATAGCCTGTCTTTGGGCAGCTTTTCTGCAGAAAGTTTATCATGTGTATGATTACTATGCTGACTGATATGAAGTGAAATTTTGTTGTTTGCCTTGTTGAGAAATTTTGAGGTTCTTTGAGGTGGAAATCCATTCAAAACTTCTTTTGTGAAATATTCAATAGTGGGATATGAAGACAGATTAAATGATACTGTTTTGAAAGACATCTGGTAAAGAAATTAAAATCTTCCATCAAACTAGGGCAATAAAGTACTTAACCCAGATGATTCTTTTGTTGTACACATTAGGAGCTATCATGCTTTATTCACTTGGTAAATATACTTCCTATTTCAGAAGCTCTGAGTACTTTTAGGTGAGCAGGTTCTTGCTTTGCATCTTAGTTTGATTAAGTCTTTTACTGCCCTTCCTTATTATTTCACAAAATAATAAGAGTGTGTGTAGCAGGCTATATCTTTTTTTCCACTTGACATGTTTGCAGATCTGGACATCATGCTGGAAATATTTTTCAGGTCCAAATTAATTACAGTACTGTTAAGGTGATTTTCTTTTGGTGTCAGTGGAAGAAGATTAGGTTTCCTAAACTATATTTTTCTTTTTTCTAAAACATTGGTAAAATACTCCAATCTTATGTAGCTATCAAAATAAGACATCAGCTTTTTTGGAATATGCTAATGTGTCAGTTGCTAAGCATTTTGGAAAAATCTTTTTTCAGCACCTGAGTGGAAGCTGGACAATTAAAAAAATCATGCACAAAGAATTCCTTAATGGCTTTTATATTTTCAGATATAGGAGAAGATAGGTCAGTATTCATTCATTCACTTACTGGAGAACTAAAACAGGCTAAGTGAATCTGCACAAATCTAGTCTGTAATTGAGTCTATGTGGCAAGTTACAACAACTTAGAAAGTGTGAATACTTAGTGTAAAAAGGAGGGGTTTTAAAATGTACAAAAGGCACGTAAATACTTAATTTTCCGTGGAGTTTACAGTTTCTTTCCTTTTGAACTCATTCTTCAGATTTTTTTTTTTTTTTGTAGAAGAACAAAGCATTTAAAAAAAAATGGATTAGGAAATAAACCAGGCATTTGTCATTGTGCACAATTTGTTGGACCCATAATAATTGCTGATGCAGGTTAGGTACCGCTCAACAGCTGTCTGATGTGCAGACTGGACAAAATGCCAACCCTGGATTCAAGCTGTTACAGACCAACATAATGTGTTCTTTTTACTTCAGCACATAATATATTTTAAAGAAAAGGTAAGCAAGCAATGTACTAAGGGGATATAATCAACACTTCTACAACTGCTATTAGTCAGCTTAGCTCATATTCTAGTGCTTGGGAGGGCTTACAAGTTAAAAATCAGCCTAGTTCTTACATGCTAGCGTGAATTATCATAACATACAAAAATACCTCAGTATTCAAATGCAGTTCAACAACCTTAGGCATTTAATTGCGTGTCTAAACACGCAGATGTGTATTTTTATAGATTTTAAAAACTATTTTGGCAGTCAGAATAGTGTGCTGGTGAGACCTACAGAGAACTGAGATTTCTAGAAGGATGTTGAGGTGTCATTTGTTTCTCTGCTTTCTACTTACTGTGCAGATGTTTCTTTCATGTGTTTCTTCTTTTTGAGACTAATTATAGTTTCTTAAAATCTATTTTCAGCTCTTTTAAATGCCTGCTTCCCTCATCTGCTAATTGTTTTCTATTTTAGTTTCTTCTGATGTTAGTCTCCCCCTGACACACACAGGCGTGCACACACACACACGCCCCCACACTCTTTCTGTTATTCTTTTGTCTCCAATTCTTTTCTCTCCTCCAAATGCAAGTTCTCATTCTGTTCATATGGGGGTTCAGCTTGTGTAGCTGGGAATAAGACTCTCTCCTCCAGGTTAGGTATCCAACACTTATGACATTCGTATAAAAATGACACGTAGCTCTCTATCTTCACATCACATGTTCCTCCTTTTCTGTCTTATAGCAGCTTTTGCATATTTCCTCTAGAGAATTTTCTCTTGTCTTTCATGAGGGCCATTGTATATTATTCATTGAAGTTTGGGGGTGGTATTATAATTATTTTATACAATTCACACTTAGATTACTGCTTTAAATTAGAAAGCCAACCATTCATTGCATATTCTCAAACATACAAAAAACTATGTTTATATTTCCAGAAAGTCAAAATATTACAAGCAGGTATTTTTATTTTGATATGGAATTAAAAACTCAAGTAATCTTTCCTAATAAATGATCAACAGAGACCCACTGAATAATTGAATAACTTGAACTGCAACTGAATAACTTTGCACACAGATTGTATGTACTGTAGTAGTACCACAAAGGCCCAGTCCCAGTCCAGAAACACACTGTGTGCTGTAAAAGCAAGCAAAGTGGGTTGTCAAGTTTTAGCTTTCATATAGCTGGGGAATGACATTCTTCCTTGACGTAGCATCTCTCAAATACATCAGCCTAGGAAATGCAGTGGAGGTTAGTTGCAATATGGTGTTATTCCAATATTTATTGTATGAGCCTAGTAGAGTAATCTTCTTTTCTGAGTTTCTGGTTTTCCTTCAGACTCCATAACCATATCTCATAAGACCTGCATTTAACTTAAAATGCTTATATCCTAGAAGTTCATGCTATCTCCTTCTCCAAGACATCTTGTATGTGATTGTCTTGATGTAAAAATGGTTTGATACAACAAACATGGTATTATCAAATCATAAGTGTTTATGGAGCAAACTTGGGAGAGCAAAAGGTGCCCATTTGTAAATGAAATCAACTCATTTAATTATATGGCTGCATTTTTACAGCTGGTACTTCCTTGGCACATTGCTTGTCCACAGTACAGTGAGAGATTAACTATGTGACTGGGCAGTAATTATTATTTATATTGCAATTTCTGAGCTGTTATGTGTATACATGATAACTTTGATTGTGCTATGAGGGCTGTAGAGCCAGAGGAGTTTAGTTACCTTTCAAAAAAAATTATGAAATGTCTACAGTTGACTGTAAGCTCCAGTATGAGCATTTATAATGAGCTACCAAGTACACAAGCCTAACTGGCCCAAATATTAAATACCCAATCTAGACTCCATTAACCCTGATTTTCACTGTAAGGATAACAATTAAAAATTGAAAAGACTCTGGAGAAACACAGTTGTGTGGTCTCGTGAAGGCTGTTTACATGCCTATCTGAAGTGTGTCTGAAGAATATCTGGTCTCTTTCATTTAGTAAAGGTTACTATTATTGTAGATTTATGTATTTCTACTTTCTGAGCAACATTGTTATAGGAGTAAAGGCCTGAAAACCGAACTCCAAATTCTCATCTAGTATGTATTTTCTCCCTTTTTTTCTGTCTTTTCTTACACCTCCATCACCTAAGGTGGTGCTGTTGTGTGATGATTGCAATACTGCTCTCTATGCTCATCTCAGAGATAGCTGAACCTTACCCAAAGAAATTTTCTGTCCTATTTTTCAGACTTCATCTTAATTTTATTTTCTTGTTTTGCTCCTTACTTTGGCCCACAAAATAACTTTCCTTACAACAACCAATATAGTTCCACCAATTTGAAATGAGGGAAAAGAGAGAAAATTGAATAGTGGGAGGTATAAACAATTCCATTGCATGCTGCCCTAGTGCACTGGCTCTCTTAACACTTAAGTTTCTGAGCCAAAGGCTTTGTCTTTCAAAAGACAGCAGGGTGCTCAGGCACAAGGTGTCTCTCTTCTTGTACATGCCTCAAAGATACCTGAGGGGGAAAAAAAATCATATTCAAACTTTTGTCAGCATTATTGACTGAAGTGTCACAGGTTGCCTGTCTCTTGCAGAAGTGTGGAAATTACATTGTTCTGTCTCTGATCACAGCATGTTGCCACAGAATATCCAATATCACTGACATCCTGGCAGAGCAGTCGGTTAGTAGGAGCTGTCTCATTTCCTCATTCTACTTCTTAATGTTCCAGGGTTCATTGGTTAGTTTTTGGTAGTATTTTTCCCTTTTTGTTTTCTATTTTTAAAAATCTTTTCTCCTTTCCCAAAGAGACTATCAAGGAAAACAGAAGTTCCACTATTTGAATTCTATTTTCAGATGTATATCTTCTGGTCCTGCTTATGATAAAATTCAGGCTGCAGATATAGCTGAGCACAGTGTCTTTTCAGATTTTGTGAGAAATTTCCATTTTTGCTTTTTTTTTATTTTCTTTCACCATGAAATGATCTGTCAGCAGCCTTTTTTTTTTTGTCCTTTTATGATCCTTGGGTCTTTTCCTTTGTGCTTTTCCCCCCTCCAAGTATTCTGGCAGCTGATGTGTTCTTTACAATCAATATAACTGTCCTTCATCTCCACTGCCCAAAAGGTGGTCTTTTTGTAACTGTTCTTATTATTTAGTCATTCTCTTTTTAAAATAGGCATTCACTTCATACTCTTTATTCTGTGCACATTCACCACTTGCTAAATGGAGCGTGTCCCACCTAGAAAAGACTGTCCCTCCTGCAGAAATAGATTCCTTGCTTTTTGTGTCTGTACTGCCTGCTCCTCATCCAGCATTGCACACCAGTGGGCCTGTTCTTCAAATAATTAGATTTACACAGATAAAAATAACTTTGACAAAAAAACAATTGCTTTGCAGATTGGTAGGGGAACTTTCAAACGGGATAGTTTTCTTCTGAGAAAAAAACAAAACAAAACCACCAAAACCTTTTCAGAGATTTCTAGATGAATTTTCAAAACCCTTTAGATTATGGTATTTAGCACCAAAAACTGGCCAATTCAGATTTTGATTGAGTACTGTATTTCAGCAGGTATTTCCAATGTTATATCTTTTGTATGAGAAAATCACTGCAAGCCATGAAACTTCTGCAACTTCAGTAAAGTTGCTCGAGATCAAGCATTTTTTCTGAAGTGGAAAGAAAATTAGAAATTCTGTATTTCATGTCAGTTAAAATATGTTTAATTGAAATCAATTTTGGTGATTTTTGCTAAAGTACAAACTTTTCACTGTAGGAACTGGCTCTATATTTTTTTTGTTAATTTTTAATTCAAAAGATCTTCCCGATACTACAAGAGAACATCTCTTAATGCTCTCTCTGTGTTTTCATGACCATTAACATCTTTCTGGTGAGAAAATAATACGTGTTATTTGGAATGAAGATGACTGAGTGCAGTTTACAGGCCTGAGATCATATTAACAGCTCTGTGCTGTGAGATTTGGGCCTCCTTGGGCATTCTGTACTATGTACTCTGTGCAGGCTTTCCTCCAACTGATCTGGACAGGCAGCATGAATCTGACAGTAAACTGCATATAAAGGTGATTCAATCTGATTGCTGGGTCTACGAGGACATTGCTGCTGAATAAGAAGTGTTTGAAGGAGGGGAGTTTGAACTCCCATGGGAAATCCAATCCTCCTATCTTCTGTCTTCAGTGGCTGATGTGTATGAGCAGGATTCGATTGGAACTCCAGGAGCCTGTAGGGTCAAAACAGCTTCCACGAACAAAAAGTCAGAAGTGCAACCCCATGCTTTGGGTTTCATTCCAGTTCCTTATTGGAATTTATGCCTTTCTCTTCTGGAAAAAATTTCTGTAGGTACAAGGGCAGAGGTGTTGGGTCCTCTGGATATGTGAAGCAATCTGTATCATCATAGAATTGTTGAGTAATAGAGTAGTCTGGGTTGGAAGGGAGCTGAAAGATTTGTGGTTCCAGCCCCCCTGCCACAGGCAAGAACACCTGCTAGACCAGGTTGCTCAAAGCCTCATCCAGCTTGGCCTTGAATGCTACCCGGAATCAGGCATCTACAGAGTCTCTGGGCAACTCATTCCAGCACCTCACCATCCTCACAGTGAAAAATTTCTTCCTAACATGAAATTTAAACCTGCCATTTTTCAGTTTAAAGCTGTTTCCTTTGTCTGCCTGCCCTTGTACAAAGATCCTTTCAGTGTGGTTGATGGTTTCAGGTAAAGCAGACGTGAATGGGTTATTTGGGCAGCCAGAAATTGCTGGCTATTACAGTAGCTGTAACATTTGCCTGCTTCTTGGAGCATCTATAGGAGCCAGTTTGTATTGTATTCCCTAACCCAGTGGATCATCTGGTAGTGCTGCATTCTTTTGTTTTCTGGTGATCTGTAGCTTTCCTGTTTTCTTGACTGTCATCAACAAGTATCTTCTCTTTCCTACATGAAAATAGAAGTTTACTGATTATTTTGTAGCTACAATAAGGCAAATATGTAATTTATGTTGCATTCCTCTGTTCTCCAGGAATGACAGTACATTTTTCTTTTCTCACAGTTTCTCTGATTCTCAGTTGATTTTTTTTTTTTTTTTAATTGGATTATTTAATCTTTAACCAGCCTCAAGGTTTTCTTCTGCTGGGTCTACTATTGAGAAAAAACAGCTTATTTTGTCTTCTCTTGAATTTTGCTTCTTCCATCATACTGCTGGTCCTTCTTGCTCTGTCTACCCTCGGTGACTTAATTATATTCTTCTAAAGGAGAGCTCATATGGACTTGAAAAAATTTAATTTTTTCAAACCTTTGCATCTTGTGTAGGTAAAATTTTTATAAAGATCATTTGAGAGAAAGATCACTCTCTAAAGTTTGCAAGTTTCCCAGTACTGTAACGTTTCAAAACGTAGAGCTTAGCTATATTCCAATTTCTGTGGCATAGTGAAGGAACTGTAACTCCTATGGGAAGTGATATAGAAGAATGGTTTCTGATTTTCTTGAAACCAGGTAGTTTATAATCCAGAACTAGCAATTAGAAGATGCATTTATTTAACATGTCAGGAAACTTAGTTTCTAAAGCTTGTCCTGTTGTAATATTTGACCAGTGATTGCATGAGTGATCTCCTCTTTTGGCTTTGTTGCCTACTTAAATGTGTATAAAAGCAGTGCCATAACCTGCTGCAGAAACATGTGTTTCAACAAATATTCTTTCAATCCTCTTGAACATACCTACAGTTCTGATAATAATTACATCCTATTTGTCTTATAGTTGCAACATCAGTTTCTCTTTATATCTTTAAGCATTGACACTGTTTTACATCTGTTGAGATCCCTTATTTTAGGATGGTTTTGTTATCAAGTGATCTCTAATTGGGTGATAAATCCTCCTTCCAGTAAGATCACCAAAAAAACTCTTTAATGCTCCAGAAGTTTCTGTGCCTTCTGTATTCGAGATACAACCTTGACAGTAAGCAAGGATATTCCTTATTTCAGACTATGGCTATTCCAAAATGTTCAACATCAAAAAGTTTCTATGAGCCCTATAATTTCCTTCTACACAAACAGCCACTGGAGTCAGAATTCATTATTTTTCTGAACTACTTCCAAATGAACTATGTGTGTTGTTCTCCTTCAATTTTCAGCATTACAGATGAACAGCTATGCCTCTTGGTTACTTAAGAGCCATCAGATGTACTTGCATCTTTCCTGACCTAGATCACACTCATTTGAAGAAGAGGTTTGCTTCATTCCATGAGAAAGGAAGGTTTTAGAAATGCTAGAAGTAAGCAGTGCTATGAAGATACTTAATTTGGTACAGAATCTTTGATACGTACCTGTCAATAGGTAGCCCATTGGAAGCATTTTAATCTTCAAGACCAAGGACTGAGATAGCAATATTTTTTATTTGCGAAGCTCAGATTTGATCCTTCATACAGTTCTTGCCACTGTTGTTATCAAGACTTGGTGCTTAAGGCATGATTTGATTGGAGAATTCTTCAGGCTGGCAATTTAGACGATCCTGTCTCCCAGTTTCATTTCTTACCACTTCAGCTTGTTGTATGGAATCTTGTTTTGTAGAATGGGAGGAGACAGAAATTACAAAGGTCTAAATTACGTACTAGTAATTGTCTTTGTCATAGTCTTGTTTTCTGCCATCCTATCTTCCTCCTCCTTTCCCCTTTTTACATTCTGCTGACTTTCTCCATAATAGTATATTTCCTTAATCTACAAAATTTTTCATATCTTTTTTTTATGGACTGCAGAGGGGAGAAAGGGTGGAAGTTTTCTGTATGCAATACCCCTGTGATTGACAGTCTTTTTGCCTCCTGCTTCCTAGTAGGTAGATAACGCTTGCTGTATGGGATCTTGTTTTGTAGGGTGGAAGAAGAGGGAGGACTACAACAAACACAGATAGTGGTATGTAATTTTCCCTTTCTCCTTTGTCTCTCCCTACTTACCAGCCTTCACACAGAATTTTCTCAGTCACATGGTGATACCTTGTGCTGTTGTTTGCTGCTTCTCATAAAAACACATCTTCCCAGTTTTTGTTTGCTGAATCCCTTGCAGCATTTTAAGAAAGAATGCCAATGTTGCACAACACAAAGGTAGTGAATCAGACTGTGCTTACTCTTGGACACAAATTGACTGAACTTAAACTGAGCAGGTTCTATAGCACATTGTAATATGAGATGTCTTCTAGTCATCCAGTATCTGTAAAAAGATTGAACAGGCTGTATGGGGGGATTTCAGAGAAAACAGCTGTGATGGGGAAAAAGTAATCATCCTATTTAAACTAAAATCAGCTACGTGCATAGACTGTGCTATCTTTTTGAAAAGCTAATGCAATAGAGCCGATAGAGAACTGCCTGATTTTCTGGTTCAAGTTTCATCAAAATGTTGTAAACGTAAATTCTAGCTGCAGAATCTTATTTTGAATGACAGAGGGAGATGATACTCAGCTAGGCATAATACAGATTATCTAGAGGTAAAGGGATCGTTTTTGTAAAATAAAAGGAAAGACTGCTATTAGACAGAGAAATTGTATTATTTCTAAGGATAGGACAGCACTTTAAAAAGTATTGTGTTGTGTAGTGTTTGAATGTTTCACTCAAAAATTCAGAAGTTATTCAAAAGTCATTGTCATTTGTTGTGGGTTTTGGTGAGAGTTTTTTCTGCCAAAAAGTTCTCATTTCTGCCCTCTCGTTAAAAAGGTACAAGTTGTTTATCAGAGAGATACATAAAACATCAGAGCTGTAGAAAAAAAAATTATGGGGAAAATGCTTTATTGAATTCAGTTATCAAAAGGAATAGAGAAAAGCAAATGATGTGTCAAAAACGTGTTTCAAGGAAGATATGATCTTCACTAGACCAATTTTTCTTTGCATTGTTCTGGATTGTTGGTTCACTATTGACTGAGAAGGAACATGTCTTCTCAGTGAATCATTCCTAGTTTCTATGACACCCCTAAGATCTGCACAGTACAGCTACTGCAAAAACAAGTCATATTTTCAAGGTCTGAATAGCTGTGATAATTAGGAAACAAGAGCTGCATTTGTATTCACCATGATGATAGGAAAGCTTTTCCATTCCAGTTGAAAACAAAAGAACACAGTAAATTCTCAGCAGCAGAGTGAATCTGCTCTGCTCTTAGTAAGAGCACATAAGGGATCAGATCCTGTACAATAACTGATCTTCACAGATTGTGTGTTAAAAAACTAAATGGAAAAGGCAGAATAAATTTCATCTGTCTGATACTCAGTAAAATATTTTTTTTTCTGTGAGAAAAACATGTTATAGTGGATTACTTTAATCCTCAGAATGTTGTTACTGTTAATGGGCTGACACAATGCCTGTGATCAAGATAATTCTTTTCTTTCTACTGTGAAACTAGAAACAATGGGTGTGATCTCTCTGTGCTTGGTCCATTTAAGAGGAATGTAGTGGGTTGACCCTGGCTGGGTGCTGGGCACCCATCGAACCCTTTCTATCACTGGACAGGGGAGAGAAAATATAACAAGAGTTTCGTGGGTTGAGTTTAGGACCAGGAGACATCACTCCCCAAATGCTATCACGGGCAAAACAGACTTGGGGGTTATTAATTGGATCTATTACTACCAAATTCAGAGCAGGATAATGAGAAGTAAAAGAAATCTTAAAAATTACTTTCCTCCCAATCCTCTCTCCCTCCCAGCTCTATCTCCTACTCTGCAGCAGTGCAGGGAGATGGAGAATGGAGATTATGGTCAGTTCATCACATGTTTCTGATGCTGCTCAGGGAGAGGAGTCGTTCCCCTGCTCCAGCATGGGGTTCCTCCCACAAGAAGTTCTCCACAAACTTCTCCAGCATGAGTCCATCCCACAGCCAAGAGTTCTCCATGAGCTGCTCAGATATAGATCACTCTTCCATAGGGTACTGTCCTTTGGGAACAGGCTGTACCACTCTGGGTCCTCCATGGGGTCACAAGTCCTAGCAGGAAACCTGCTCCAACGTGGGCTCCTCTCTCAATGGATCTGTGGTTCCCAGACTGGACCCTGCTTCTCATGAGCACAGGCTTCTCATGAGTTCTCATGAGCCTCATCTCAGGCATCCACCTGCTGCAGTTTGGCTCCTCCACGGGCTGCAGGTGGATCTCTGCACTCCCACTGACCTGCATGGGCTGCAGGATCACAGCTCCCTCTCCATGGTCTGCACCAGGCGCTGCAGTGGATCTCAGCTCCAGCATTTGGAGCACCTCCTCCCCTTCCTTCTTCACTGACCTTGGTGTTTGCAGGGTTGTTCTTCTCATTCTCTCTTCTCTGAGAGCAGTTGCATCTGCACAATACTTTTTTTCCCTTCTTAAATATCTTATCACAGAGGCATTACTATCATTCCTGATGGGCTCGGGCTTGGCTGGCAGTGGGTCCATCCTGGAGCTGGCTGGCATTGGCTCTGCTGGACATGGGGAAAGCTTCTGGCAGCTCCTTACAGAAGCTGCTCCTGTGTCTCCCAGCTACTAAAACCTGGCCACACAAACCAAACACAAGGAAATTCAGACTTTCAGTGGACAGATTCTTCCCAGACTAGGGTAAAACCTAAACTGACATTGTCAACATGGAGCAAAACTACTCCATCATGATGGAAAATGAGTCCCCAAAGTGTATTTCATTTAAATAATAACTGTATATTATGGAAAAATATGAAATAAGATGATAAAGAACTAATTAAAATCGAGAGGTTTTGTACCGATGGCATTTGGAAAAAAAAGTTAATTGCTTTTATAATTAATGTTATTCATAACATTATCATTAATTTTCATTATAACTTTTTTGCATAGACATGACACATATTGAATAGACCTGTCTGTTTGATAGAAAATGCATGGGCTACTAAGATGTCAACAATAATGACACTTTAAAAGTTTCAAAAGGATGAATAATTACTGTGGATTAAGTTCTATTTGAGCTGAGTGTAGAGGGGTTGGGTTTTTTCCTTTTTTTTTTTTTAATGGGATTGTGATTCAGCTACATAATCAAAAAAATCACCTGTCCATGCAGAATAAAATATTGTTTAAATTTTAATTTCAAGAGTTGTTTCTTGGCCTAGAGTGGAGGGGACCACCACCTCCAGGTTATATTGGTACATAATATCTTTGCCTTGGCATGTGGATGAAAGATATTGTAATGGGAACAGGTGTGGAGCAGTGATTCTTTTACCACTTGCAGTGAAGAGGAAGGGAGGTGCTCGGGGACTTTAGAGAGTCCTTGGTAACTCTGCATCACTTAGAAATCTGTGCTAGCAGCGAAGACACCAGTATCCATTTTGTCTGGTTTGTGAATGAAAAATACATGTTGCAGCATTTCAGTCTTGTATTTGCTGTTTTCTGTATAAAAAATTGTGCAACAATGATCCTAATGTGGTGAATTATATACATACTTTGCTAAGAATACAAAACCCTTTTAAGCAATGCTTTCCTGTGGGCATAAATAAATGCTTAGTAGCAGGTGTGTGGGCGTATTTTCTTCCATTTGGTAGATTCTCATAATTTTTCTGTTATAGGTAATGAAATAGAGCACTTAAGTATACTGAGGATTAGGTTCTGAGACTGAATACTTACAAGTATTTTGAAGTTAATTTAAAAAAAAAATTCTAGTTCTTCAGTCGTATTGAATTTTTTCGGTGTAAGTTAGAAAGATGTCATGTTTTGAATTGCATTGGTACCTGAAAACTGCTATTCTGTTATAACAAATCAGATTAATAGGGGTCCTATGCTGATGCCTATTTTGCAGTTGATATATACTTTTGGTTGGCTTTTCTTTGACCCACAGCTTAAAATTTTCTTGTCTTATGGTAAATATATTGTGTTTTATTTTACAATTTGATTGTTGCCTATAAAATAAATTTTGGTCCTCTGCTTCTGACATTTTAGTTTAAAATTACTATAACAAGTTTGTAAATATGCCCATCCACTTTTATCCTGCTTTTTTCAAGCTATTTATAATTCTCATTAGCAGTAGTAAGAGTAGAGATTTCTCTGCTCTTTTCTATCTGTTAAACTCTGAGATGGGATCATGGAGATACTGTGAAGAGAAAATTGTTAGTCATGGACTTGATGTCCAAACAAAATAGACATCAACCAAAAAGAAGTAGCCTTCTTATGCAACTAATTCCCAGGAAAGGAGAATTAGTAGAATATTAGCTTTCCCGAGTTTGAGGCAAACCTGTAGTGCATGGGGAAGCAAATCCAAACCATTCTATTATTCTCTCAATCTATGAAATTAACTCCAGTCTAATTCTGCTAATAAAAATAAAAACAATTAAAAAAAAAAAACTTCATGCCATTGCTTCCTTCATATTCCAGCACTGCTGACTTTTGTGAAGCTGTGTCTGACCTGCCCACCAGTGCTGGAGACGACTGACACACAGGGTTATGATTCAGCTTAGCTCCCTTTATCCTGACTGAGGTACAGGGCTGCTTATTCATGCTCAATAGAGAGAGACTGGCCCTACCAGAAGCTGATCCTTCCTAACAACCTGAGCAGAGTTAGATACTTGTCTTAACAGTATCCTTATGGCTCATGTGTGGTAAATTATTTCACAAATCCATTCAAGAAATATATAGCTCCAATAGTTCTGCTGGTTTTCTTCATGTGACTTACAGATAATTTATTCTTCCTGTGTAAATGTGTGTATTACATTTTCTCTACAAATAAGACTCGAAGATGCAAAGTTTCTCATTTCAACAGATCACATTTTTCCCGAAGAATT
Organism: Parus major; assembly: GCF_001522545.3. NCBI lineage: Eukaryota > Metazoa > Chordata > Aves > Passeriformes > Paridae > Parus > Parus major. The sequence goes on from NC_031768.1 coordinate 37,480,887, forward strand.
ATACACTTTATAATGGTATGTAACATAAAGAAGGATAAATGATCTTCAATAAAAGTTAGATTCCTTTACCTTATAAAGAAAAAACCCCAAACTAAAGTTTGTCTGAGGGACTCCATGCTGTCATTCTGTTTTCTGGTTAGGAAATTGATAATGGTCTTCTTCATAGGCTATGACCTTTCCAAAGTTATCTTACATATGCTAAGCTCTCTAAAAAGTGAAACTAGATATCTAATTGTGAATCTTCTTCTCAGTCTTTTCAAAAAATAGTTCATCTCATATTTAATGAATTGGCAACATATTTCTTAAATAATATAAAAAAACTAACCCAAGAAATAGTCCATTGTAGAAGAGGGGAAGCTTGCAGCAATGTTGAAAAACAACCAATCAACTGATCAAAACAAACCAAACCAGAACCAAAACCAAAAACCCATCTACATTTTGTAAAATTGTTATTTGGGAGTTGTTGTGAGATACTAATCCTGAGAAATGTTGAATCATCAAAGATAGCCATACGTTTAGTAATTTCTCTAAGGTAACTTACAGAGTTCTCACTGAGAAATATGAATAATTTAATACAGAGCAGCATGGGACTCAATATTTTGGGTTTCTTTTTCAGATTCTTTCTCAAGTTTCCACATTAAATATTCTCAGTTTAAAACATATGTGTTCTATGAAGCTTTCAAACCTCATGGAATTGGCCTAGAATTTAAAAGTCATTGCAGTTTCTCCACTCTCCCTTTGTGATCATCAATACATTTCTTCTGTCAGTGTTTCTGGTCAAGCTTCGTGCTGCTGTCTCCTCTGTTTCCAAATGTCAGCTTATGATATACTGTCAATCTCTTTTTTTATTTTTTCTGAAAACATCAGGGCCATTCAGGGCCAAAACCCATCACTGAGTTAGAGATTTGTCTGTATATGAACACACATGGGAAACAAATTTTTTACATCTAATGCTCTGGATTTTGAAGGGAGAAATCAACAACAGATCATGCTTGGATGAGTGATCTGGAAAACAGTAGCCCCATGATGCAGTCTTCATGGACACCAAATAACCAGATTTGCAAAACAGAAGCATGGCCAAAGAAGATTGTTGTGATTAAATATTTCATAGCACTTAGCACTTAGATTATTTCCAAAGGAAAAATAGTGCTTATTTTATACTTGTGATGCAATGGTACTGTTCTCTGGTTTAGAGGAGAATTCAGAAAAGTTACTGAAATATCAAAATATAGACATGAGGGAGGCCTAAGTTTGAAAGAACTCTTGCTTCTATGTTTGTCCAGCCTGGATCATGGTCAGTACATACCCAGTTTTTGCTGCTCCTCTGAGTTCTTGTCTTATGTATTTGGCTTAATAACTGTGATTACATTATTTAAATTTGACCCACAGAATATGGAATGTTAAACATTCTTATTAAATGTATTGAAGTCAAACGATTTACCATGGAAACTGAGGGTTTCCCAGTCTTCATGTGATATTCTTGGAACACATCTCACCAGTAATGGAGATCATTTTGCCATCTGCTTAATATCAATGAATTTTAGTGAAGGAAAGGAGGTGAGCTGGGGTTTTTAAAACATGACTTCTTGGAAAAAATTGAAAAACAAACATTCTCTGTCAAAGGAAAAAGGACAACTGGTCGGCTTTTCAACTCCAATCATTCTTCACACTGTTGCTTATCCCCTTCTTTAAGTTATCAATATCACATGACTGAATTTACAGAGGTTGTGGCTGGAACTCTGCAAAGTCGGTAAGAGCCGGGGCAGTCAGTTTTCTAAAAATAACTGGCCTGATTTTTATACTTTAGAGGAATTTTCACTCAAGCAAAAAAAAATTGTCACTGCCAGATGGTGATGGAAACATTACTACAGCAAGTGAATGTTAACAAAGATGCACTCAGCAAAGCAAATTGTTGCCATAGCAACAGGATGCTAAGCATTTTCAAATAAATAAATAAATAAAATTAGCCAGTATTATTTAGATAGCACAAAGGCTTCAACCCAAAAAAATTTGCATGATTTTTCCTTTTGGAAATAGATGTGGTTTTTCTACGTTTTGCTTAAAACTTTGTTACAACACTTTCTTGCTGACTAGGTGCGTTTCTTTTAAGCTAAATACCCTTCTCGTCTGTATTCATTTTTATTCCAGGTAAATTTCTGTTATTTAGTCCCTTTCCTCTCTGCATTCTTCCAACACATTTTTACAGGTGAACAGTCCGTAGGATTTGCAGACTTCACTGTTTGGTAGCAGGATATGACAAGCAGAAAAATTAATATTAGTGTTGTAAGAGCTTCTCAGTGTCCTCATCCAGTGACTGCCCTTCCACTGCTATTTATCACACAGAATTTCATGGAAATGTGGCTACAGTAAAGGGTCTCAAATTTGGTGTTTTTACCCACCTGAAAGAGGGCCAAATGAAACCTTGGAGGAGGGAAGCCTTTGCAGTGCACAGGAATGTTAAAGCAGGCGTACTTTAAAAAAAGGAAGCAGTAGTGATGTGTTTGTCAGGCACATGGCCAACGTTACCACCTTCAGTGCTGTGGTGGTTGTGTTTTTTCTCAAAGTCTTGTAAAAGTTGTTTGAGCCACACGGAAATTTGCAGAACATTTACAAAACCCTGTATTTACACCAAGCAGGGAATGGAGGGGAAGAGTATAGGAAGGGGAGAATGCACATTTTCCTTTCTTAATCATCATATGCCACTTCTTTAAAAAAAAAAATTCATTCCATTAAATCTAGAACACAGCAGGCTAAGGCTAATGTGGCAAGGTTTTAGAGGTAAGAGATTTCTCATCTTTAGAAATGAGAGGAAATGGCTTGGTGGAGCCATTTCTTGGTGTATTTGAAAAGTGTCCAAAGGCATGAAAATGTAGAAAATGGGATGGTTCTTAAACTGGTTTGACAACTTGTTGGTTCATGTAGGAAGTGTGGCAATTCTCTTGCTGTTGGGACCAAATCGTTTTCTGTTTAATGTGTTCTCCACCAGCCTGAACATATGGAATATTGGTGTTGCTCCCATAGTTAGGCTCTCTTTCCTGCAGGATCACACTGTGTGTTGTATTGGCACCATCTGTCTCTATTTTAAATATTTAGATTAATGGTCTAACACTAATCCAATGTCTTAAACTATTAATTGCTCTAGATGTGTACAGAAAGACAAAGAAAAAATCATCTCCTCCAGGAAAACTTGCTCTAATTTGATTTTTCGCTTAAAATATTTTTTAGATCAGGGCCAAATACTCTGATGCAGTTGGAGCAAGCAAAGTGTTCAGACGTGAATAATCCATGAATATACATAATAAATCATACTTAATTACATTTTGATGTCTGGATGGAATCCAGTATGTTTTGTCAAGTCTCACAGGGAAACTGCACAGGCTATTTATGCATCATTTCATAAATTGTTTCACCACCAGGCCTCATTCTGTTCTTCAAGCATGTTTTAACGTTGACATCACTTGTTAAGACCAGCACTACTTTAGAGGAAACACAAATTTCAATATAAAAGCACCAAAGAATAGTCCAATGAAGCTTCACTCAGTAAATCTGAAAATATTCCCCCTCTTCAATAAATTTAATCCTTTAAGAACCTGGTGATATGATGTTATATTTGGTAACCTTAAATGCAACCTCTAACCTTCCTTATGGAAGTGCAGGTATAAAATTTGCTAATAGTTTTTCATCTCTGGAATATCAGCGTCATATCTTGAGTGAATGTGGTACTTGACTGTTAAAATTTGTTAGTATCTAAGAATCGTAATGCTTTGTTGTCCTGAAGAATTGATTTGTCATCTGTCTGCGGTGTGCACCCACATAAACACATTTTAAAATATGTAATGCAGTTCCTTAATCAATATACAAACCTATTCTAGCTTTTTTGCTTGCTCCTTTGCTTGCTTGGTCATTATTTTGGATGCAGCCTTCAAAAATTTAACCTTTAATTACTTACTGTTTGTCTTCTTTTCGATAGTATGTACTTAATTTTCTGTGGTTGCATAAATAGGTGAAGTTAAAGATTTCAATTATATTTCCAGCTAGGGCAAGAGTAAAATCCAGAGGAAACAAGTTAATTAATTTTTTTTAAAGGATAGAAGTCATGATATATAAACACATCGCTACTTTAGCCATTTACTAAATGAATTTGTGTGATGTAGAAATGTGTGAGAATATATTTGTCTTTGCCTAAAAAACAGACATTCTTTTCAGACACTAATTTGCATGAATATTTGGTTATTATGACTTGCATACTTGGTCTTGTTAAGATAATGCTTTGGTTTAGTAAAAAAAATATTCTTTTCTTACACATGTAGCTTTCTTCACTGCAAGAGACAACAAATTAATTCAGCTTTATTTTTCATGCAGGCCTGCAATCCCAAACAAATTTAATAAGCTAAAGCTTACTGAACCAGTATCAGGAGGGTTTGGGAAATGGGTGCTAGGACTTGAAAATGGTATTTTTCTTTTTGATCATTGGCCATAAATCTGCGCTGATATCAGGTAAATATTGCTGCAGACTCCAAACTGTGTGAAGCCTTGAAAAAGTCCCCTGAAGTATTTAGACATCCATGTCATCAGTACAGCCATGTCTTGGGCTAGTTACATCCTTCAGTGGGCTCCTGATCTCCAAAAATATTTGGTTTCTTACCTGAGGATCCTTCTCCCTCGAGGCTCTCCTCCCTTCGCCCTTGGCATTGGCAGAGCATTGCTGAAAGCCTCAACTGTTGGTGCAGCTTTCCCACTGTCAGGATGTTTGTGTCCTTCATTAAATACATTATTTCTCACAGAGTTTGATGTCAAATTTCTGAACCTACTCAGAGAGAGTTTCTTTAGTTGTGCTCTGATGGAAACTTTGGTGTTTTACACAGTATAGGTGATTTTCTATTTGGTGTTATATACATGATTAAAATAGTTTGCAATGAAAGTTAAGTTTTGTCCATCACAAGTTGTCTAAGTTGGATCACATTATCTATAATTATTACTTAAAAAACACACTTTTGCCACTCTGGAGTAAAGAAAAGTTGAAACTGGAAAAATTATGACTGGCAATATATGGATATATTTGAGGGCCCTAGAAAGTATATGATCTCCAGGACACTTGCATCAATTACAGCTTTGGTGGCAGCAAGGATGGTGGAGGAAGAAGGAAAGTGGGAAAGGAGACTTATCTTCTTTTTTGTGGGGTAACTTAGAGTATTAAATAACATGAATAGGTGCCATCTGAATAATTTTTATGGGCATTTTTAACTTCAGCAATAGATTTTAATTGGTGTTTTACCAGACAGTGTTCTCATAATTTGTTTGATAAATACCAACTGTTTCATTTAATTTGCATAGAAGATTCAGTAAAATTTACTTTTGTGAAAGGAATATAGATCAGCTAAATATCTATATTCATTCTGTTTCTCTTGGGAAAAAAATTCTTAAATGATGAAATTTATGCGACAGCTTGTGATTATTATTTTATTCCATGTGATTTTGATATTGCAAAAACAAGGCACTGCTTTGTTATTTTTGTAGCTCTGTTTTAACTGTAGCTGCTCAAATGTAACATTCTCAAAGTCCTACTAAGTGGTAGAGATTCAGCCTAAAACATTTGTGAATGAGAGTAGTGCTCATTTTTTCACAAAATATGAAACATGAGCCCTGACTGCCTCAAAAAGAAAAAACATATTTGCCTCCTTGTGACAGAGTTGGCTTTATTTTGTGTCGTCAAGTCATCAAGCTTAGGTACTTACACTTTCAAAATGTTAGAAGAAATGTGTCTTCTTCCAGTGTTCTAAGAGTAGCTGACTGCATCATCATCATCATCATCATCATCATCATCGTCATGCTCCTGGTTCCTCACCCTTACCACGTGTTTAACAGACAACTTTGCTCCCTGTCTTGGGATCCTGGGGACCGTCCTGGGCTTGGGCAGCTCTAGCAGTGTTGCTGTGACTAAAGGAGGCATTGAGCAAACCACTGAGACACACAGTGTATAGTTTTGGCCTAGCCAGGAGAGGACTTTGACCTATGAGAATTTGAGCTGATGGGTTTTGCATTCAGGCAGCGTAAAGATGCATGGGAAAACCAGCCTGCTATCCCAAGTTTCAGCACTGAGTGGGCTGTGAGTCCCTCTGTTTGCCCAGCTGACTTTGTTTATGTTTGTATCCAACAGTTTTAGGTGTGGTGCCGGATCCAAACATTTAGGCATTTGATGATCCAGTGTCAAAGAGCCTACAGAACTCGGATTATTTAAAAAAATTAATAACTTAGGGTTTGATCCTGTTGTCTAGTGCTTCACAAAAGACAACAGACTTCTGGTCAATGAGTCAAATATTTCCATTTGTCTTCTCTGCATGAAGTTCTTCATTACAGCATATTTCTGCTTACATAGTTTCATTAAAGCAATGCAGTAGTAGCTCAAGGTTGTAAACTGTTGGAAGTCTCGTGAGTTTTAAAATCCCGAAGAATGTAACTATTTTTTTTTCTTTACTTCTCTTTTCTTGTTTCTTCATATTCTTGGAACATTTTTTTTCTTTATTTTTAAGGCTTTTACTCAAAGGAAGCCAAATATAAGACTTTACTCCTGTGCATGCATGTGCTAGCATCTTCAATTCTCTCACACCAGTTTTCAAACAACCCAGCTGGCATTTTTTCCTACTGATCATTCTAAAAAAGTGTCTTACATTTAGGTTATTCCATATCTTAGACTAGAAAAAAATACTATGAAGTCAAGGTTCAAACCATATTCAAAACTTTTAAATAAAGACTCTATTCATTTCTTGCTGACCTTTAAAATTGTGTGCTTAGTGAATTAAATAGAAAAAGTGCTTCACTATCACAGGAACAGTTTGATGCTGAGTGTTCTTTAAAATCATCTCATTTACATCAGTGACTAAATGTGGCCTTTTTTCCCTGCTCAGTTCAGTTAAGTATTTTGAACTGAAATAATATATCTAATGGAAAAGTGGTGGTAGCTGTTTTTCAAAATGCTTTTCATATTTTTCAAATAAAAGTAATGCCAAAAAAAATACCCTTTTTCTAATTTTAAAGCCATATTTAGATATTTAGAAGAGGAAATACTAAATTTTAAACTTTAAATACTTCTGGGTGTGTAACGTATTTTGGTATATCAGAAACTGTTTTGAAAACAAGTACAGAAATGCTCAACAGTCGCATTTACTTAGTTAAAACAGAGCTACCTTAGAATATCAGGTCTCCTGCAAAATTATCAAGTGAGGTTTGATAACCAGAGAGAAAAATGTCTGAACTAGTGTCTTCATTTCTCTTGCTGTACAATTTTACCTCAGATCATTCCCTGATTAGGTGCACTGGGAAGAGAATTTAACTTTTAATCAGTTTGGCTAAATGAATTTTGAGTTTTGGCATTTATCTTCAAATGTCTATATGTGTGTGCATATAATATGTATTTCATAGCAAAAAGCTTCAATTATTCTCTAAATAATGGCATTTATATACCAGATGTAAAACTCTTTTCAATTCGAGAGTTACTGCAGTCATCATGTTTAAAGATATTTCACTTTAAAAGTATCTGCATTTAGCCTGTCCCAAGGTTTTATTTTTGCTTATAGTGCCCTCACCTGTAACTTAGGGCCAACTGCAGTACTTCAGCAATAAAAATAGCTATTTTTTCTTTGAATCATAGCTTGTCTTGTTTTGACAGCCAGAAACAGCTAATGTGTTCCAGCTGACTTCTAGTAGTTTGCAATATTACACTTGAAATATTACTGTGGTTTTTAGTGTACTCTGAACACAGCTTACTTTTATGTCAAAACATCAGTTGTGTATTTACTCTAGAATGGAATCTGCAAACCTTAATGAAGCAATTCATTCATTCTTTAATTTCAAATACTGTCCTTAATTTTTTTTTTTTTATCAAGTTATGGGATAGAACAGATCAAAACAGAAAACAACTAGGGTAGGAGAAAAAAACAGTGTAGCTGCATTTTATTCTTCCTTTACTCACTTCTGTCACCTTCCCAAGTGAAAACTCTCTGCAGAGTTCACAAGAATGATAAGCACAGCTTTCAAAAACAAACTTCATTTAGGCAACTTTTCAGAAACAAAGAAAACTAGGAAGGATAACTAATTTAGTCTGAATCCTTTCATCTGGAGTTTTAAAATTTAAGATTATACAGAACAATTCTAATAGTGATAATTTATATCTGAACACAGACTTAAGCGGATAATCCTGTAGGATGGAAAGCAGGTACAGTTTTCTCATTCAGAGGTCATCTTGGTTTGGTACACAGACAAAAACAGCATGGACCACTTCACTTCTGACTCCCAGTTTAGCACACAGACACAAGGTGATAGCTGATAGAGAACAAACATTTTTCTAGCTCCATATCTGGGTTACAATAGCTTTTCTTTGACTGGGGAATTTGAATCTGGCAGAATCTTGCAGTACTGGATTCCCAGGATTCCTTTTTGGGGGAACTTTTCTTTCTACTGTGATTTTCCAGGCTTTGTGTCTTCAGCACCCATATTGCCAATCAGACTGCCAGAGTAGCTGGGGGTGCAGTTGTGGAATGCTAGGTGAAAATAAAAAAAAACCAAACACACAACTTGCATTGCTTTTTTCTAAGTGGAAAATTTATCACACAAAAATAAAAGATTTTGGTCTGATGAGAAATGGTGTAAGGTAAGAAGTGGTGTAATGAGGACTGAGCCTACAGATCAATCACTGAAATTAAAAAAGTTCCAATTTCTGCAAAATTTGCAGGCAGATTTCTTTGAGTATGTTACAGCCAGAAGCTGACTGTAATTTGGGGATGCTCTTAACTAACTCCTTTTCTGAAGCTGAAACTATATTCTGTAAATCAAAGATTGCTCCCTTGTATACCTGCACATTCTCTTTCCCTCCTCCCCTTCCCTGCAAAATCACCCTTCCATTAATTTTGTTCATACTAACCTTAATATTTTGATTACAAATTTCTGCCCTGTCAACAGTGGAGAGTATAAGCTCTTCTTGTGCCTGATTAGACAATAGAAGGTTATTAAGGACAAATATCTGATCTTCACACAGATACGTTTCAGGGAGGCATTTCAGGGATGCAGGAGAATGGATAAGTGGAATATTGTATGTATTGCTTCCTGTGTATTTAATATATGTGTATGAATATTCATGAATGGTTACTCTTCTCATCTAACACCTCTATGTCTTGGGCCAGGACCCCACTGTGCTGAGGCTGTTTCAAACAGTCTTTCCATGTCTGAAAGCCAAAATTAATGGGATATGTGGGATCACAGCCAATCTAAATTTAGTTTTCACCATATGTATTCCACTGCCACAGATAATAATTTAAATTACCTCCCCCAGCCCCCTCTTTTTTCTTTTTTATGTTTGTAGTTTTGTTCCACTTCCCAGTTCTCAAGCATTAACATTATACTATAATACTTGGACAATGAAAGTGAGGACATATTTTTAAAATAGAGCTTTTTCAATAAATAATTGTTTTGTGATTTTTTTTTCTGAACTTAGGTTGTTCAAAAGGTTTCTTTACACCTTCCTTGAGCTAATTTACATCGGCAATGATTCCTTTAAATATCAGTTGTTATGTCTATCTTCCTCCATGCTTATTCCCATCATTTTTATAATTTTGTTTTCAAAACATGAGGTTATTATAGAAATTATGTATGAGGTTCTGACTACTAGTTTATGTATGATTTATTTAATAAACACTGGGAATTTGTATGGGTACAACAGATGGAAATGGGCTCAGTGATTTTAACTGTCCTGTAGCATGACTGACATTATTAACCTTGGGCGAGGATTTTGGGTTGGCCTTCCAACCTGGAGATTATCAGCCTTTGCAAGTGTTGGTGGGTAGGTTGTTACCCTAAAAGTATTGCCTCAGGAACCTGCCTTCAAAAGCCTTGGTCTTGGTCAAGAGGCTCAAAACAGGAAAGCAAGCTTCTTGTTCATGTGGTGGAAGAGTTGAGGAGTTCCTTTGGGAACTTCCTTTAAATTGCTTTAGAAATTATTGACCAGAGCAGTCTGAGTGTGATTTCTGTCCAAAAGACATTTTAAAAAATTAAATTATTTTGCAAGCATACAGTTTAAGAGTAAGATTTTTTTTTTATAGCTAAACAGACAAAAAAAATCATATTCCTTTGGACTTAAATGTGCAATAACAGTGGGTTTTGTATGCCCATGTGTGTCTGCCACTGTAGCTACAACTTCTAAAATGTGTCATTGACTGGAACAGCCAATGTTGATGTTTTTTGAGGTGCAGCAAATTTTGTTTCTTCTTTCAATAACAATTGTTACGGCTAGCCTTCAGATAACCTCCTGTTGAATATTTCTCTAAGGGCATGACTCCTCCTGTAGGATAACCCTTTAAGGGCATGATTCCTTTTGTGATAAGTCTCTAATAAATAACAGCTTTATTTTAAAAAAGTTAAGAAAGCCTAAAAATCTGATTCTGGAAATATGTCAGAAACTTTTATTTGTTTTTCCTTTTCAAAGGTAAACTTCTTCATTTTGATAAATCAAGATTAGTATAGTGGTAAATTAAGTCTTAAGTCTTCCATTAATTTAAGTCTTAACTACTTCTTTAATTATTTTTTTTTTTTTAAAGCTGAAGCAATTTATTTCATGCTTTTAAAGATGGTCCAGGAAAGGATTCTGACATGGAAAACACATCAGACATAAGTTTCAATAACCATCGAAAGCTTCCCTAATATGAGGCCACCCCTAGACCTCTTCTCCATTTCCTGTCTCTTCTGAAGAGCTTGTAGCCATCTAACCATATAATGTACCCTGATCCACCTCAACAGAAAAGCAGAAACCATGTATAATGCAGTATTTTATTATCCTTTTCTCATATTTCCTTTTGCAAAAACAAAATTTCAAGCTGAAATAGCAAGCAGCTCTTCCCCAACTGCCTCAACAGAGATAAACATTTTTAAACACATTCAAAATAAATTTGGAGTACTGTAATTGGCAGCTATTTTGGGTCTGATCTATCAAAATCATTGACATTTTGCCATTGATTCCTTGAAAAGTCACTTCATTAGTACTATCACTGTAATAAAAATAAGCACTTGTTATGAAGTGGGCTGGTATGAAAGAGGTTTTCAACATTATAACAAATAGAAATATGCAGTTTCTGTGTCTCACACAACCCACTCATTGAATCTGCGTGTTTGAAATAATTGGGGAAACAGGTCAGTGAACAATTTAAGGTAGTCATAGAATCATAAAGGTTGGAAAAGACCTCTAAGATCATTGAGTTCAATCTCTGACTGAATACCACCACATCAACTACGCCACAGAACTAAGGGACATGTCCAGTTGTTTCTTGAATACTGCCAGGGATGGTGCCTCCATCACTTTCCTGGGCAGGCCATTGCAATGCTTCCTTTTAGCAAAGAAATTCTTCCTGATGTCCAGCCTGAACCTCCCATGGCATGGCTTGAGGCCATTTCTTCTTGTCCTGTCACTTGTCGCTTCAGAGAAGATGCCAAACCCCACCTTGCTACAACCTCCAGTAAATTATCTGAATTTGTATGTAGGTTACTAAAGCCAGTCATTTGCTACACATGGAAAGTCAAGACAGAGCTACAGAACCACAAATCTTTCAGGACTTGTCCCATTGAATGACAGTGTTTGGGCAAAGTATCAGTGAACTCCAGTGCAGAGGTCAAACCTTAAAAGCCTTGTACTACAGAAGTCATGACTGAGACTTGGGCCAGACTGCTCTATATTTTCTCAGAAAATGGAAATCACATACAGGGTAAATCAAAATAATTTGGTTTAACGTTTATTCTATAGCTTTGTTTTCTAAAGGTAACTTAGTAGCTGGTCTAGTAATCACAAAGTTGAACTGTAGAAGAACATTTTGAACAAAACACAATAGTCTGAAAATTCCTTGAGTCCACAGCATCTCCTTTCTCTCAATATAGAAAGTCTTTAAATCACCGTATGTCCCTGGCATTGACTTTGAAATAGCCCAACTATTTGCATGAGATACCGTCTCTTTACAAAAACAACCTCAGGAACAGTCATTAAAGTAGCTTTCCATTGATTTAAAAAATGCAACTCAAATATTTTAAATGTTTATGAAGCCCTTGTGGTAGAATATTACAGTCATAGACTTCCAGTGGCAGTAACACTTCTGCTAACAGCTGCCAGACTAACATGCAAACTTCAGAAGTTTGAGCATGTAAGGCAACCACCTCTTACAGAGCATTAGACATTTTAAGAAAATATACCAAGCTTTTATAAAGCCATTCATCTGGGAGGACTTAGGTTCTTTGTGGTCTCACATTCCTCTCCTCTGCCCTCCAGCACTGTGACTACATGGCGAGCAGGATCAGCATGAATATCCAGCAGATTAACCTGCTAAAACTAATGCCATTTTTGCTATTGGATGTGTGAGCTGCTCTTACTTCCCCTAAAGCTCTGTAAAGAGAGAAGCAGTGCTCAGCTATGGGAGCTGGAGACTAGTGGATGAATCAATGTAAAATGAAACTGCATTTTGTTCAGGAACTGAATATCTATCTAAACAGACACAAAGCAAATGCAAAGAGAAATGTTCTCTTGGCTAAGACCTTTCATGTCCACAGAATGACTATATCTTCTGTGACCAGCAAATTGCATTTCTATACCTCTAATCACTTTCAAAACAAGAGACGGATCCCTAGTCTTGGCTCTCCATTGCTGTGCTGCACTTATTGCCCCTTCCAGAATTTCAAAGCTGAGGATAAATTGCATAAAAGGGGAGAAGTTGTCTGAACATATTCAGTGTCTTGGTGGGAACATTCTCTGACTAATCATTGACATTTCTTTTGTGCATCTTGATGACATCGACATGGCAATTAATTTTGCTTCTACTGCACCATTATATGCAAAAAGTGAGGAATGGCTAGATGTTCCCAAATTGCCTGTCAACCTTTTAATTCGTTGCTCTTGGGTTTATTAATGGTTAAGACACCTGCTGTAAATCTTTCTCATTAAAATGGCTTCTAACACAGGCATCTGACAGTATTCCTTGAATTTAGGCTGTGTCAGGAAAAAAAAAAAAAAAAAAAATTCTGGTTTTCTGCTGACTAGAATATAATTCTTTTGTATGCTAACATATTAAACTCTGCATTCAAATAAAATTTTGTTTGAACCAGAGAAAAATCACCTTTCCACAACAACACGGGACTAGTGTCAAACGACAATTCCTTCTGCATCCAAAAATACTGTAGATATTTATTTTATGATATTCAAAATGATGGCTGGTATTGCAAACTTTTTATAGGTAGCATGGACAGTTGAGATTTTCACAAATGACCAGAAAATGAGATCCCTTGATTTTTGTGTATCTAATTTAAAATTAATTTTAAAGCCATGTAAACTCCACCTGTAATAGGTTGCAGAGTTGTCACCCCTGAGCATTAGTTCCTTTCAAGCATTTTTTCTTCTAATGCTTGTTTATTTAACTAAAATGAAAATACTTAATTTCTTCATGTGACTTTTAAATATACATTTACTGGTATTAGCATGCAAATCCAGTATACCTGTCAAACAAAAAAATTTTGTGAATAAAATTTGTTTAATCTGTAGTTTCTTGTCTGTACTAACAAAATACAATTTTAGTTGTTTTTTTCAATAGTGCTATAAACTACTCTAGAATTTTTTGTATTTATTCACTTGGTATTTACAGCTAGAGCCTTTTCTGTAAGTTGGGCTCAGAACTTTCTTTGTTACTTTAAACATTAGATTTTATTCAGTTTCTCCTGCTATGGTGCACAGCCAGCACAAAATAAAATTAGGTTCATTTTTTAAAAGAGCCTCTGCAGTTATAGATTTACTTGCTTTGGACTATAGATAGAGATACATAGATGTCTGTATAGATAAAGAGATCTTAGCTACACACCCTGTGCAGAGAGGAGTGGCTTGGGAATGGCAGTTTACAAAGCAGGCAATGAGAAGGGACAATCTCTTTCTTCTTTTCCAGCTGTAGCCCTGTGCAGCAAAAACCTTCTAAGAGAAGGGAGCACTAGGTAAGCTGGTAGCCTTGTAACAAAAGAAAGAGGTTTCCTGGCTTTCATTTCCTATTGGTAGGGCAGTTTTCTATCCTGCCCAGTGAGTTCTTGGTCTAAAAATCCCTTAGAGGATGGGGGAATAACAGGATTTAGAATTCTGATGGGAAAGGCAAAGATTGTGGGTAGAGGGAAGAAGCAAGAGAGGGCAAAAAAATGGAGGCAGAAGGTGGTGGGACAGAAAACACATTCAATAATTGCTGCCACTGGTAAGTACTGGGAGCATATCTGATAGCATGTGAATCACAAAGATTAAAAGCTCAGGTGACTAATAATGTATTACCAAATTAGCCAAGAGCATAATAATCCTCAAAAGTTGTTTATCATTCTTACTGCTCAGGATAGTAAAAAAAATAAAATAAAAATAAATCAATAGTATTGACTCTTAATCCCTGAGATCTTCTTACAATGAATCTAGCATGTCCAGATGTTCTACTGAAAATGACTCTTGCAAGATTTGAATGCAGTTATTTCCATGGGAATTAATTTAGCTAAAATAGATGTAGCTAATGAATTTTAATTTCTCACTGCTCTTTTCATTTTAATATCTTCCTACTGTATCTACAGAAAGTTGTGACATTTGTGACCATATAAACACAAAGTTGACTGTGCTAAAAAAATCAATGTTCCCTCTCCTGTTTCATACCAGCTTGATGGTCTTAAGGGTCTTTTCCAACCTAAGCAATTCTATGATTCAACACACAAATGGCTCTATGCCAACTGCAGCTTGACACAACATGAGGGCTCCAAGGCAAAGCAGCTTCAGCCTGCTTCATGTCTTCTCTGGTTCTGGTCTGAACCCAACCTCCAGCACAGAAAGAACAGCTTCTACAGTATCTCTCCCACACCTGGGAAGAGTCAGAATTCCAGAAGAGAAGGAATAATTGGCAAAATACAGGATTGAAAGAGTAAAGATAATCTATCTGTGGGTTGGACAAAAGAGGCTTGTAACATCTTGACCTGGACTATGAAAAAGGGACAGCTATTAAACCTAAATCAAGGTTTAGGAGAGCTCCTTGTAAGAAGCTAGATGCAAAAAAAAAGTTCCTGTTGTACCAAAGCTGTTAAATGCTTCCCTCTTGTTTCAACTAATTCTTATGATCACAGATTTATTTATAATCAGTAGAGGGTGGTGAGATTTTTCCAAAGTCTCTGTGGGTGTTTGTCTCCTTTGGACAAGTTGATCCATGTAGAGGGAGCCTGCCTAAATTTCATACTTCTAGATGTGAAGTTTAGATGACCCCAGTCTACTTCTTTGCATCTTCTGTATCAACCACACATCTGAATCCTCAAAGTGTTATTAATGCTTGTCTGTATTATATACACATTCCTGTGTGATCTCCCCCTGCTAATTCCCACAGTGTTTTCTTAGCAATGTTTCTTAGATTAGCTGAATATTTATTAAGGGGTCATAATAAACATGAGGGTTTTTTTCAAAAATTTTAATAATATTAGCATTGTTTGGAGCTTGATTTGAATCAGTATTACATAAAAAATAAAGGAATTATCTTTGGTCTTGTAGTGAGGAAACTGTAATACATAATAATGTGTTTTGGGTGAGCTTAAGTACTATTTTTACCCTTTGTGCCACCTGCTGGTTAGACAATAGGGAAAGGGAAATCGGGCAACATTCAGCTTCTGAATGAGATTGTATTACCTGGCTTTTCTGTTTATTGTTTGTCATAAAGTAACAAGTAGTTTCAATTTTCAAGTTATCAGTTAAGGCAACATTATAAGTGAATTAGACTCTTAGCCTCTATGAACTTGACTTTTAAAGAATACATACTGGTTTAATTTTTTTATTTTTTTGACTCATAAAATTTTGATTTTCTAAATGTGTGGTTTAGGGTGTTTGTTGCTTTATTTGCCATGTTATGTGGGCAGAGGATAAGCAAGTAAATTGCCTCTAATTGACAGTAATATTGAGTGTATCAGAAAAAAGACTGTTCTTTGTCTTTTAAAATCTACATACTGTTCTTCAGAGTTCATTTCCTTTCCTGTATTAATAATTGTAATTACCACAAAACTAAGACTACATGGACACCACTGAGAATATGGTCCAATTGATACTAAAGTTAGGTAGTCTATATAGTTTAATTTATATTAAAGGTTGTACAGCTTTGTGCTCTATATCAAAGCTTTACAAATATTCTGATGCTGGCAGCAGCACTGATTTCCTCCTAATATTTTGTGTTGTGGGAGAAAGCCATTTGTGGGATGGATAGGTGATGAAACCAGGAATGTTTAGCATATGGAGATCACCAGTGGGCTGCAGGACCTGTCACAGAGGCTCAGGCCCCACAGGAGACACCACATATACAGACCAGTGTAACACTATGGGAGTACTTCAGTGGTATCCAAAGGATAGCTCTGCCACAAAGGAGAGAATAAGATTTGTATATAGGGGAGCCAAAACAAAATAATTCAAAAATAACACAGACTGAATCTTGACAATGTGCAAAGCTTGTGCTTTTTTTTTGGGAGCAATACAAAGTTAACACAGCCAAAGTAATGGAACAGAGAAATAGGAGGATTACTGGTGCTGTACACCAGGTAGAGGAAAGAAACAGAGAAAATACATTTTAGGAAATGTCAGATGGTTGTCACTAATATACATTTGAAAATTATGTATCCACAAAGAGATCTTGGAAAAATAGAGGGGTTTTTTGGCTTGCACTTCTGTGTGTATCTGGAGCAGAGCAGCCCAGAGCAGGGCAGTATCTCTAGCCTGCCTTTAAATCCAAATGAAGTTAAAATTAATTTTACCAAGGCAGTGTAAACATTTGCTGATGGTTAGAATGAGTCAAGTTGTGTACTGTGTCTAAATAAGGTATGGTGTTTAATTTTATGGCAGAATTGCATCAAGAATATTTCTTTAATAGTTGATTTAGTTCAATGAACAAAATTAGCATTAGGCTCATACAAAAGGCCAATGGATTGTATAGTATTTTAATGTAAGAGGCTTTAAAATGGAAATATTCTTTCAAACTCAGAGTGTGTGAAAATGGCTGATGCCTTTCTTTTTTCTCTGAAGATATATTGGAAGCTGGGAAGGCTTTACAACACAGAGCATCTCAGATTTTCATCTAATGCATTAATTTCACTTCCTCACTTCCACCCCAAAAGCCCATCATTGGCAAGTATCTTGCCACTTATCTGCAGAGAAATAGCGGAGAGATAGCCAGCTCTTATCACAGAGAATAGATGCTCCCACTACTATTCATTTCTGCTAGCTAGATAATAAATCTGCAGTTACTTTCCTCTCAGCTATAAGGTCATTATGGGAGCCCCTATGTGCAAAAAGTACATGAACATCAGATTTTGTTTATATGTTAGAATGTTGATTAAGTGTAGTCAGAAGAGAAAGGAGATCTGTCTTAGGATGTGTTCAGGCATCACTGAATAACCAGGAGAAATGATCAGAGCTACAATACAAAATACTAGAAGTTTCAGCATATATAACTGAATGCATGAAAGGTGGTATCCCTGATAATTTATATTGTTACAGTGTTTCACATTATAGCTATTTTACATAATCTTTTAATTAGCACCCTTGCTGGCTTTTGTGAGAAAATTTAAATGGCCTAAAGATTTCTGATGGGCATGAGCATTATAAGCAGGAAAAAAAAAAAAACCAGCATATTTCAGCTGATGCTGGAAACAGAAAGCCTATTTCAAACAGCCACTTATTAACTACTGAAAACTGATAACTTTTTTAATAACTTTGAAAAATTCTTTTTCTAAAAATCTTATCTCAAACTTTTTTTGTTGGTATAAACCCCTATAGGAACTTAAGTACTTCATTGTGTTTGAAGCATCAGCAGTGCATTTCAGAGAGGCAGAATTAGGCTTAGGAATCTGAATCTAAAAGCTACTTTTAAGGCCAGTGGAAGAGGAACAGGGTCTTGGATTCAGCAGCTCAGAATATGTGTTGGAAAAATGCCTGTACATGCAGGGTGCTGATACCACTGTTAACTGAAACTCTGTGACAATTCATGTTAAGGTGATTGTCTTATGAAGGGGATTTTCCCAGCAAATCCACCAGTCTGCCTTAATTTTTGTATGAGAACAAAAGGTCTTCATTTTTGTTTGGAGTAAATCAGAAAAAGGCACAGCAAGGCTTCTCCATGATAATCACTCTGTCTTTTCTTAGATATTATCCTTCTCGTCTATTACCAAGTTTTTAAATTGTTAAAACATTAGCTCTAACTTTGCTATATATCATAAGTTATTATATAGATTTCCATTTCAGTAAGATCAGGCTTGTTGATTGGCAACAGTATGATACTCCTTGAATTTTTGTTTCTCTTTTTTCTATTTTTTAAAGAAATAAGTACAAATTTTCTGGCAATTTTTGTCATATACAATTATTTTTATAGAGAAAAAATGGCCAATTTATTTTTCAGTGTGCAAAAGACATTTGTTCTTTCAGTTCAAAAAGGCTTTTCTGTAGCTTCATTCGTTTTCTTGAATAATTGGAATAAAGAAAATAATCTTAGTTTAGTTATGATGGATTTGAAATTTGCTTGGATCACTAAATTTGTCACAGATTTCTCTGAAGAACATATTATATTATTTTCTAGTCTCTCCATCATTTGTGTGTTTTCACGTGTCAGTATACATATATAAAACCTTAATTCCTTTATCCTTGTAAAAAAAATTCTGAGAACTTTTAAAGACACATGTTCTTATTTTCTATTTCTTATTCACTTCCATCATGTACCTATCTTTTCATTTAGATTCACTCCTGATAGGCTATCTGAGGTTTTGTTTTCCAGAATCTGGTCTTACATTTCACCTTTGGCAGTGGGAAGATTGTGTGTAGCTGTCTTTCACTTCATAATAAATCTATGCCTTTCTAAAGCATAATTATTAACTAAATATTTTTAAGTAAAACTGTAAGAAATTATGTCCTATGAAGATTTTGGAGAAATGCTTTGAGAACTAAATTGCTTAAGCTTTGTCAGGCGACTGCTGATATTAATATTTGAGTCTCTGAATATCATTGATAGATTTTCTTCCTTTGGAGGGCAAGTTTGAATGTCATGGTTCTCAAAGTCATCAGAAAATATATTGAAATGTATTGGAAGTGGTAAAGATTAGCAGTGCTTCAGAAAATCCCATGTCATCTGAAGCATGTAAGAAGCAGTCAAGGTTTAAATTGCCAACAGCTCCACATGTTAAATATGCCGACCTATAACCATAAATAATTTCAGAAATAAATTGTGCTCAGGCACCTTATCAGGTAAAATATTTTTAATCCTTTATTTGCATACATCTTAAGTTAAAAGATCCTGTTGTAACACTGAAGTGTTTTTCTGTCTAGGGATAACCATTAGATTTAGAAATATCTATATACTGTTCAGATCCAGGTCTGCTGCTGTTGGTCATCTTCCTTTTTATTTTTTATTTTTTTTTAAATTAGAACATTTATTTTTAAAACAGCTTGAATGCAGAGCTGATCTGCCTGTAGTAAGTAGTGAGTTTAAAAACTGTGAGAGGCATCAAAGCACAATTATTTTGTATTACACAAGAGCAAACAAAATCACAAAGTGATATGATATGATATGAGTGATACTTAGAGATACTAACTTAGAGATACTACTTAGAGATACTTATAAAGTGTAGTACCCTATTCCACATGTGTAAAACTGCAATGGTAATTTTAGGCTTTCCTCTTTTCTTCACAATAAATTATTGTATGTACATTGTTTATCTTCAAGCTTTGAGGCTCAGAAAGGGTTGCTTTGTCTCTAGAGAGAGAATATTAGCAAAGGAGCTAAGGTTCACAGCAATTTTGCTGCCAGATTGTTCTGTTTTTAATGACTTCTGTTCTTCCTTGTCAGTCTAGCATAGCCAGAACCTCTCACTTATTATTTACAGAGCACAGTTTGGATTGCATGAAAGAGAGCTTCCACTCATCAAGCTGTTTCCTGATATTAATTTAGTTCTTCCTCCCTACATCTGTAGCTAAATCAAGCTTCCACAGAGTTTAAACTAAGTCTGGAAATAAGTAAAAAAAAACCCCAAGACTTGGACTGATAAATTTTAATTTAAGTTTGTCTCAGTAAATACAACACCTGCCTGAACACAAAAGGGCAATGCAAAGGATGCTTACAGATTTTTGGCAATAAATGTGTCCCAGGGGACTGAGTTTGAAGAGAAACCTTATCCAGCAGTGGCGAGTTCAGTTTTAAGGTGGATGGCTTGGGAAAAGTAGGGCTTGGGAAGGGACAGTGCTCTGGTTCCCGGTGTCAAAGCCTGAGCTGGTTGAAGAGCTGAAGTGACTGGAAGGAAGTTTCAGCAATCTCTGAGTTCAGTCCAAATATTCTTGTTGCCTGTTCATGTATTAATGGCTTCTAAGTCACTTTTATATGCAAAATAAAAGACTGAGAAGGTAATTGACCAAGTGGATACTCCAGGTTCTCAGAGATTGGAATGCAGCCTGCTAGAAGCTAGATCTCACACCAGGACACCTGAAGTTCCCAGCTTTCTTTCTGGTAGGCAATTTCACAATAGTCTTGGGCAGATCTCAAATGATCCCACCACTGAATACAAATGACTTTTCATATGACAAAAAGCAGTTCTGATAGATGTTGTGGGTGTCCTGTGTACATGTGCTGGCAGCAGACTGTTGGGCCCTGTTTATGAAGTTTCAGCTGCATTAGGCAGAAAATTAGCTAATTATGCTATTAAGATACTGGACATTCTTACATGAGAACTGCAATTATTTAAGTATTAAACTGATAGGCATTTTAGTACGAGCTTAATGAATCATTTGAATACTGAAATATTGAAATTGCTGCAACTTTTTCAATAGTGCCTAAGATATGTGATTAAACCTGTGCATGGCTTTTTTTAAATGCTTAGACTTACTCTCTGTTTTTAAGATGAATGGAAACTGTCTTCCAACTAGCTAGGCTGATTTGTACTAAACCTTCTGCAACTCTTTGTGTTGGTCTTATAGCTATCTATTCTTTCATCCTAACCAAAAACCTACTGTTCAGCTAAATGTCAAAGTCCCTGTAAAAATATCACTGGGTGAAACATATCCTTTGCAGATCTTGAACAATTGTTTTATTCAACAAATGGTATGGGATACTGAAGAAAATATTATCCTTAGAATTTTTTAGCTTGCTCATCTCACTATTTGCAAGAATTTTCTAGAAAAATGCAAAGGCTGTAGTTTCATTGTCATAAACATCACTCTATGAAAAATACAAAGAAAGAATTATTTTTTTTATATCAGAACATCTTCTACAACTTGAAATTATTATGGTTAAGATAAAAAGCAACCCCATGTGAATAAGCCTATATTTATTTTTCCTAAAGTTGGTTTCTTGGGTGGTTTGTTTTTATTTTTGTTTGTTTGTTTTTTTTAAGAAAGGGGCAGTATTGTATTACACAGATGTTGAAAAATATTCTTACCACACAATCTTTACTCAGCTTGTGTCTGGTACCAATAACTCATTTTTTAAATTATTTTTTTTATATTTAATTACTTGCAGTTCAAGGAATAAAAGAAAAATATGCCAGTATGTGTTGCAAGATATTCCTCAGTCAATATATCTGTGAATAACTAGACAAACAGTGTCCACTGCTGGCAAATCAGATAATTGCACTGCACATTAGAGAGATATTATGTTGAAAGATTTTGATGAGTTAAATCTTAACTGACAGATATTTTGTATTGGCTTTGTAAGACTGGGTTGTAAAATCAGGTCACTATGTTAGAAGTATTCATGTTATTACCACTTTTAATAATAATTAATAATAAATAACACCACATTTACCATAATAATAAATGCTATAGTATTTGAACTAATAGCCAGGAATTTTTTCAGGATTTAAAAATAACTGTAGTATTCATTATATTCTATCTATCATGTCTACAAAATAAACAAAAAGATAGCAAAAGTCTATGAAATTAGTCTTGATGTTCTCGATCATATAAATAACAAGATAGGCAAGCAGAAGTTATTAAATTCCTTTTTTTTTTCTTTAGGTCAAAGCATTCATTACTGATTTTGTTAGGGTTTTTTTTAAGACTTGAAATATAGAAGAAATCAATGTTTCTGTTTTGGAAGAAGTGAAATGGAAATGCTAATACAGCAAGTACCACTGCTGTAAATGAAGCTAGAGCTGAATTAAACTGATTATTAAAGAGAAAAGAGAAGGCTGATGTCTAAAAAGTTTCCTCCTGGAATTTTTTTTTTTTTCTAATAGATTTCTTTGCATCTTTTTCTAAACAATAGTGTGTTAATGCAAAGAAAATCTTTCAGTCAAAGAAAAAAATACACAGTAAAATAAACATTGAGGGGGAGAAAAGAACAACCTGTTCCTATGCTAATATGAACAAATATTAGCTTGTCAGATACTTCTGAAAATCTAGATTAACTAAAAAGAAGCTTGCCATACTTATTTTTCAGAGATTTATGTTTGTCATTAATTTATTACATTCAATAAAGTATTAGACAATGTGCTGAATTTTCTGTTTGTTTGGAAAGGGGAACACAGAATAGGACACTTTCCAGAGAATATTGATTGTGTCTGAACCACAAGGGAAGGGATATGTCAATGTGATTAGATCTGAGAGGGGTTCAAGGAGCACCCTTTGGATGGATATGGCACTATCTCTCATTTTCTCCCTTCAGTACCCAGAGAAATACTGTATTCCCCCTTGAACAAGAAAAGAACAGGATGCTAGTTTTGGTTTTTTGTTTTTTGGTGGTGTTTTTTTTTGTTGTTGTTGTTGTTTTGGGGGGGGTTGTTTGCTTTTTTCCTTCATTGTTTTTTTTCTTGTAAAAAATAGTATCAAAGAGATTGCAAAGCAAAAGTTATTAAAAATGAATAGTAGAATAATTGCAAAAAAAGATGATTATCTGAAAGTTATTTTGTGAAATTAATCACACTGTCAATTTTAGGTTGCGCAGCAAAAAATAAGACCATTTTTTGCCTAGATTATTTGGCAGGGAGTATTTTTCATTCTTTCTTCCAGGAAACAAAGTGGTGTTGTGGATGAGTTTGTGTGTGCATGCGTGCATTCAAGAGCATGGGCAGACATGCTCCAGTTCTTCCTGTCAGTGGTAAAAATAACTTTTTATACTTATAAGATTATTAGATGTGTTTTGAGGGGAATCATCCATCTGCTTCTCAAGATAACAATTTATGTATATCTCTGCTCATACTATCTTTTCTGTTCAGTGTTTTATTTTAATGGATATTAAGTACTTTTTCTCCTGGATCTCTGTGAGATGGTCAAAATCCAACATCTTCCTTGTTCTAAGGGTTCAGAAATATTGCATAATTTCTCTCATATTGACATGTGTTTTCATATTTGTTTCAAGGAGAGCAAGAAATCCACCTGTAAGTATGTCCTAGGTGCAGGAAATCCTTACTGCAGAGTATCATGAAACAGGTACAGCAGCTTACATGCTCTGCCAGCTGTACTGACTCCAGAGAAAATTCAGTGTAGAGACTGAATTTCTTAGGAACAGCGTTTCCTCTGTTTCTGTAGAACAAAATTAAGCAGACTCACCTTACAGGGACTTTCAGTTACTTGAGAGAATGACAGCAAAGTCTGTTGCATGTTTCAGAAGCCAGGCAAAGCAGACAAGTCCTGCTGTGGCTAGATAAGTAAACGCAACAGATGTTGGCTTAAGCTGTGCATATTAATGAAGGAGCTCTCCATGCTGTTTTTAGGCCTCTAAATCTTAAACTGCTCTCTGCAGCTGTGTGGACTAAAGATGGGGGGTGGGGGGGTGTTTGTGTTTGTTTTTCTCTCATTAAAGTCCTTTTTCTGGCTTGTGTCACTAGAGCCTTGTTTGAAGCAGTCTTGTGGCAGATCTGCTCTTGGCTTCAGTAAGAACAAAATTATTGGTAACGTGTTTCTGTTATTATGAACCTCTCTTTATAGAGGTAAATGCATAACTTAAAATCTTACATATGTCACTGCAGAAACCACAATGTATTTAGGTTTTAATTACTTTTTTTTGATTATACACTGAAAGTGATCTTGATTCTTTTTTTAAATTTTTTCTTCCTTCACTGTTGTTGTTAACTCTTTAAAAGAGACTTGGGCCTGGGAGAGCTATTTTGGAGATCCTCATATGATTTGTGTGCTGTTCAGATACTTCTGTCAACCCAGCTGGTTTCTTTTGTTCACCTGGTCTCAAAAGAATTGGTATCAAAAGTAGAGGGCAGATAGAATGAGAAACAGGAAGAGTCATGGAAGATGTCACAGGAGCTCTGCCAAAAGTTAGCAGCTGTAGTCATGCATCTTATCTGGCTGAAAGATCAATTGTTAAAAACTGTGTTAAGAATTTTCATCCACCTTTTTCCCCCTGTTGAAGGATGAGGAGTTAGCCCATGGAGTAAAAAATTAAACTCTGAATTAAAGCAGGTATTTTACTTGACATGGGACTATTCATGAGACTCAGTACTGCAGGATATCACTGAAATTTAGCATTTGATAGGGAAGGGGGACAGCAAAGTGAAAAAAAGCAAAAGCACACCCAAGCAATTTATGAATTATGTAATGTCTGAAGAGTAAGAAAATATCTAGTATAGAGGTACTCAGTCCTTTGAGTTACAGATGTATCTCAGGATATATGTGAAAGAAATGAATGAAATAAGTGAAAGAAGTGAATGGTCAATGCAGATGAAGTATTGCACCTGAGCTGCTACAGGCAGCATCGTAGGTGTTATGTATTTGAATATAATTTTGTGATAGCTCTCTGCATAACCAGTCATCTAATGCTGAACTTCCTTGCATGGTGCATTAACTTATTCTTGTATATACAGGAATTGTTTTAATGTTTTTTTTCTTATGAGTTGGATACATAAGGTCAAATAAGTCCAAAGTGTGTGAAGAAGTTGGCTAAAATATGTACAGTCCTTTGAACATCATGTTGGAAGCTTACTTTTGTCTTAATTAAAGGGATTCACCTGACCTGTTTAAACAAGTAATTCCATAGGACCTTCTGTGTATTTAGTAAATTTTAACAGGTATGATTTTGGCTCCTCGAGCACATTGTGAATGCTAAGACTGAAAGCTGAGTGCTTTTGACACAAAGTGTGAAAGGATAGAAATCCAAATTCTGGGAAGCATATTATCATGTTTAACAAATTATTGATGTTCTTCAAAGTCTAATCGATAAGCATCAAGTGTTCAGGGTGTTAAGGATTTTAAATTTCAGTGCTTCATTGTACATTGCCTTTTGGGAAATTAACAATAACTTATAAGGAGAATTATATCCAGATTAATAGACAAGAACATATTAAACTGACCTAATTTAAACTCTTTACAGCTCATTGCACAAACATTCCGTACTAGTCTTCTTACAAACATAGAATGCACATAACTCATCTGAAAAGGGAACTTTTATCTATGTTTTAATATGTTCATACTGGTCTGCTCATGAAAAATATAATCTTTTAAGTTGACAAATGTTTTTCTAGCTTATTCAGTTTTGTACAATTAAATACCAAACCATGCAGTAAGAACATAGATTATATGTTTCACCTTGTTCAAGTCATTATTTCTCTCGCTCCATCTTTTTCACCCAAGAAAATTACATCAAAAAATGAAAATTACTGTTGCATACTGACACCTATCCACCCCATATGTACACACTGTGTGCCTTGGGAAGATACCAGTTTGCAATTACATGAATAATCCTATTTGTAGGACTGTATCACATTTTCTTATTATATTTGGGGGAGTGGAGGGGTCTTAGTATGTACATTGAATTTAGAGACTTTCATTATGGTCCACCAAAACTACCAGCAACCTTCAATTTTTTATTTTTTTTTTAATCAGAAGCAACAAATCAGACTCACAACTTCAGCTGGAAACAGTACTTTGGCAATCAGTCTGCAGTCTGATCAGAAGCACCACAAGAGTGATTAAATAAATCCATCACAATTTAGAAACAAGTAATTTTTCCACTCCTGAAATGTCTATTCTTGGAATAATGAATTCTCCCAGTGGTCTTGATGTACTTTCATGTATGCCTTTCAATTGTTAGGCCTAAGTTGATATTTTTACCCCTAGACCATCCTATCTATTTTGAATGGTATAAGGAGTAAGGTGCTAATACTTTTGCTACTATAGAACACAGGCCCTTCCAAAGGAGAAAAACCCAAGCATTTTCAAAGACCCAAACCAATTTTCAACTCTGTAGAGTCTGAAAGAACATCTAGATTCACTGTACTTTATTAATGACTTCTAGAATGTAAGCCAATTTTATCTCATCTTCTTCTAGTGTATTTAACTGGGAAAGTGAGCTGTGTGTGCCCTACTCTTTGCAAGCAAGTGCAATAAAGACTTCACTAGAGCTCATGGAACTTAAACATGTTTAGTAGTAATGTAATAGTCTGATATTTTACACTTGTAGAAAATACATGCTTGATATATTTTGGCATATATGAAAATATATGCTGAAGAACTTTGGCCTTTATTTGATTGATTTTGGTTCAGTTTTGATATCAAGAATGTTTTCAGGATATCTGCAAGGAGATAATTTGTGTGGAGTGTGTGTTAACTTGCCAGTAAGAAATTAACAGATGGGAGAATAGAAAGCACTGAAAATTTTTCTCCCCCTCTTTGGCTTTTAATAATTCGTTTTCATATCCAGAGTTTTGTGAATCAGAAATAAAACTCTGTTTTAATGTAGAAAATGTCAAGACTAAGATATATCCATTTGTCCTAAATGCATATTCTCATGTTCCTAGTCTTTAAGGTAACTGATATGTTCATACTTGTACAATCCATCTTTTTCACTTTGAATAGAACTGCACACATTTTATCACAGGTTAGGACACCAGATGGCTCTCTTGAGTTTTCTTTGTAAAACCCCAAGCTGTAAACAACTGCTCTGCATTTCTGGGATGTGAGTACAAAGCTTTTTTTTTTATTATTTTTTTTAATCTCTGGAGTAAGAAACACGTTTTCTCTGTGTCTATAGGCATTCTGCCCATTTTCGCCCTCTCTTTTTCTTTTCTTTGCCATCACCCTGAGCATCATGTTGTCGAGAAATGTCAGTGTGTTTTGGCAAGGGCCCAGTGTTTGAAAGAAAATATAGAAAGGAACAATAGTAGTGGATAGCGTATCTACTTTATAGCATCATCGGATACTATAAAGAGGAACTTGGGACTCATACCTTTTTGGAGAGAGTTTCTCATGCAAATGTTAGGGTGATATGTATGTATTATATCTCTGCATTCCTAAGAAAGTGAGAGATAGTGGGTGGTTGGCCTCTATTCCACTCTACTCCCTCTCATTCATTCCTTTGTTTGGAGCCAGCAGGCAAGTCGAGCTGAATTTGGGCTGTGTCCTGTCAGCTCCCCGGCGGTGGGGTCGGCGTGTCCGTGTGCCGTGCGGGGCCGGTCGCTGCTCCGCTGTCCGTGGTGCTGCAGGCAGACACTGACCGGGACGGCACCGGGCACCGGGCACCGGGCACCGGGCACCGGGCACCGGGCACCGGGCACCGGGCACCGGGCACCGGGCACCGGGCACCGGGCGGGGGAAGCCACTGGGGCGGCTCTCAGAGGATCGCTTCCCTCTCCAGGGGTCTTAAGGAAGGCCACTCCGTGTCTTGTCCACTTTGGAGAAGGAAGGAAGAAAGAAAGCAGTATGCAAAAACGCTACACTGAAATGTATTTATTTGTTTTTTAAATAACCACCTCTCTGTCTAATTGCATTAGTTAAGGCAATTGTGACCGTTGTAAGGAAATTGCTGCTCTGTAAAAATTGCCAGATAGAAAATCCAATGAGTCTTAGCTGAATCTCTTTAGAGACACTTTTAAATAGAATTAAAATGTATTATCCAGATCCGATTGTGCATGTTCTGTTCCTAGTTGGTCTAGTATTAATACAAAATCCCTGTATACCGGAGTTCCCACCATACACTTTTGCCCTCTGTATAAAAATAGCGCTTTGTAGATTAAAGGATTTAGGAGAAAAATGGTCAATATCACAGAAGTTGAAGCTTCTGCTGAAACAAGAACCTATTATTACATACTAGGTTCTGTATTGCAAAGCGGTGAATTTTTCTGGATGGATATTTACACTTCCAAGCCTGTTTAAAACACAACAAAGAAAAACAAAACAAACAAACAACTCCCCCACAAAACCATCAAATAAGAAATTAGAGTACTGTGAAAACCGTATAAAAGTAGATTTTACATCATAATTGCCTGTGCAAGTATCTGCCCTTCTTTATAGGATAACTTCATATTTTTTATGTGTTGCTGCTTGTTTCCTTCTTCCACTTTCCTCTGGCTAGCTACAACTTCAGGAAGTTTAACCATTAGGCTTCCAGAAAGTAAATCTGAAAAACTTTGGACCATTATTTGAAAAGAGAGACGAGCCAACAGGAAAAGATGAAAGGAAAGCAGTGGGGTGTCTTATTTTTTTACATGGTATTTACTATTTGCAGTGCCTTGTGAACTTCTCTTCTACTTCTTAGGTGTTCTGTGTCTAGTGAGCTTGGCTGGTGCTGCCCTAAGTGCTCCAAAACATAGCCTGTAATTTTACACGGTGCTGGTGAGCAGTAAATCCACCTGCTCTTTGTGGGTGCTACATGCTACAATCCCTTTGGTATTTTAGTTTAAAGTCCCCTCAGCCCCGTAGATGTACTTCTTCCTTACGGCTCCAAAACCTTCCTGTGAGGCAGAACCCCGTCTCCCTCCACATTTCACCTCCTGCTCGGTCCGTTCCTGGCTTGCGGGCCGGCGGAGGGGCTGCGCGGGGCAGGGTGCCCTTGGCGGAGCGCCGTGTCTGCTCAGCCGCCTGCCTTGCCCCCCGGCTTCCCCGCCTGGGGATGGGGACAGGTGCCGGTGTCACCGCCGGGTGCGGCCGGCAGGGAGCGGCTGCCGGGGAGCTGGAGAGAGGGTGCGTGCGAGGGATCCTCGGTGTGCCGGGGCGGGCGAAGGATTACGGGGAGGGCCATACGCCCCTCCGGCAGCGCGCAGGGCCCTCCTTCTTCCCCCGGGAAGGGAGCCCCGCACGAAGGCACCCGGAAACCTTTACGGGGGGGGAGGGGGGGGGCGGGGGGTGGCAGAGGCAGCTGGCGGCGGATCCACCGGGAACCTCCCGGTTCCCACCAGAAAATCACATCAGCATCACCCCGTCCCTCCGCCTCTCTCCCCCCTTGTGCTTTTTCTTCTGCCTTTTCCCATTCATCCTCCTCCACTGCTTGCACCCTCGCCGCCCCTTGTCTTGGGGAGCACAAAAAAAACCTCCAGCGGTGCGTGCCTGTGTGTGTGTGTGCCTCTGTGTGTGTGCGTGTGCGTATCTGTGTGTGTGTGTGTGTGTGTGTGTGCGTGTGTGTGTGTGTGTAGGGGAGGCTGGAGCGGGGTGGGACCGAGGAGCCGTGATTACAGCTCTCCCCGGAGAAGAAGATTGCTCTCTCCAGATGCTGATTTCTGAAGCACTTGGCAATCATCAGGCGGGAGTCGGGAAGAGGCGGCGGTAGCCGCCCCGGCCGTGGCGATGGCAGTGACGGGCGAGCGGGCGGCGGCGGCTCGGGGCTGAGGGGCAGCCCGGAGAGGCGACACTGCCTGGCGGACCCGACCCGACCCGATCGACCCGACCCGATCGACCCGACCCGACCGGAGCCGACCGGGCGCGGCTCTGCCCCGAGTCCCGCTCGCTCGGCGACGCTCCGCTCCGCTCCGCCAGCCCGCCCGCAGACAGCCGCCCGAGCAGGTGTCCCTGCGCCGGGACACGGCGGGGGGGACGGCGGGGCACCCATGCGGTGACCCTCGGAGGCGGCAGCTCTCGCCGGCCGCAGGGTGCGGGTGCCCCTCCGCAGCCGCGCCTCGGGCCGGAGGAGGCTCCCGCTCGCCCGCGCCCCCGGGGATGGGTTCCCGCCGGGGCTGAGCGCCTCGCCGCCTCCCTCCTCCCTGCCCGGCGTGGGCGAGCCGGCGAGCAGCCATGGCAGCGGCCATCGCCAGCGGCTTGATCCGCCAGAAGCGGCAGGCGAGGGAGCAGCACTGGGACCGGCCCTCGGCCAGCAGGAGGCGGAACAGCCCCAACAAGAACCGCGGGCTCTGCAATGGCAACCTGGTGGACATCTTCTCCAAGGTCCGCATCTTCGGGCTCAAGAAGCGGCGGTTGCGGCGCCAAGGTGCGTCCCTGTGGCCGGGCCCGCCCGCGGGCTCCGGGGTGCGGGCGGGAGGGGGAAACCTGTGGCGAGAAACTTCCCGGGCCGGGCGCCGCCCCGGGTCCTGCCGGCCGGCGGCTCCCGGCTCCCCGGCAGCGGGCCAAGGGCTCCGCGGGCTGGGGAGGGCGGCAGCCTGCGGACCCGCGGTCCGGACCCCCGGGGCCAGCCTTGCTGGCCGGCTGTGTGCGCCGGGGCTCCGCCGTGGGGCACGACAGGTGTGCATCGGGCAGGAAGCCCCTCGGGGAGCCCTGCCCGCCGCCCCGCTCATCCCCCTCTCGCTTGTGAATCCCTCTGAAGGACAAAGCGCGCACAGCGCTTTGGGTGTCCGGTGCCCGGGGGCTGCCCGTCGCCAGCCCCTTCCCTGAGCCAACAGTATGGTTTTGGCAGGCGCAGCCTGTCTGTAGTGACGGGGTCCCGCTCCCCAGTGCTCGGTGACTTCCCAGTGAGCACAGTGAGAGGTGAGGCACAGCCGGCAGCTGTGGGTGAGCTTCTCGGCATCCCTGTGGGTGCCCAGGTGCAGGTACACCTGCCTGTTGCCCCTTCCCAGCCAGGGCCTTGCAGACCAGGAGGTTTTGCAGGCAGTTTTTCTTCAGGGTAGATGATCAGTAGTCAGCGGAGAAAACTGGTGCCTTGGTGACTGCATTCTACACAATACTTTGTATTAGAACCCTAGAAATAAAAGGAGTAAAATGGTGTCGCAGTGACTTCTGCAGTCTTTTTAAAATTTTGTGGTATTCAACAGCATTCAAAAATGGTAATGGCTTACTCTATGTCCTCAGAAAACAAGTAGTTTTATAATGAAAGGATTTTATTGTGAGGAGTGAAAATGTTAAATATCACTTGAAACATGGCTAATACCTACCAGGTAATGACAAAGTACAAACCACCCTCTGTTACATTATACAGAATGCCACCATGTGTTGTGATTTGGTATGTATACTACAGCTCCTCTTTAGGTTGGGTTGGAAAATAATTTTCAGCATAATGAGGGAACTGTCCTGATTGGTGCTTTCTCCTTCTTTTCCATGGCTCACATTTGAAAAACAGATCAAAAAAAATCCACACAGTTTTATTTTTACATGGCTTTCTTGCGGTAAAATTATTTGTTGTAACTCCTAACATAAGCCAAATCTTGTAATTTTTGGATAGTCAGGGATACAGTGAAGATGAGCAGGAAAATGTGAGTGGCAAAATTTATGGTGGCTTTTTTTTTTAAGCAGTCTGTGTGTGCTTTTAAAGACTAGAGTATCTGGTTTATGGTGGTGGATTTTTATAAGTGATACTCTTCAGGAAAACAAGTTTAGGGAGATTTGCTAACAGCAATTGTGCTTGACCACCTGTGCAGTCTTATTTGGGAGAAAACTCTGTATTTGACAATATTACCATTTGAGGAGGAGATGACTGTCTTGCAGCACTGCCAAACATTTTTTTTTTTTTTTAGGTGAGAAGGGGCTTTAAAGAGACTTTTGATTTCATCCTTTTTCATTCATTCATTTTTCATGAATTTAATTTTTCACTTTGTCACATTCTTGAATAAGAGAACTGAATTATAACATAACTCCGCTGTTAACCTGTACCACTGACACAGAACATATCAGCAGGAATAACCAGAACAAGGGCTCTTCACCAGTAAAATCTGCAGTGTCAGACCCCTCAGTTTATTTTCATTCATGAGGAGACGTGGTGATGTTTATCCATTGGTTTACATTAAGATCTCAGAATCACTACTCATCTGTAACAATTCCCACTGAAAAAAATTACTATCATAGCTTTTACTGTCTATGTTCCTAATGCACAAAGTGATACATGGATAAATGGAAAGAATACCTGTGGATTCAAAGTTGCATTCTATTTAAAAGGGAAATTGAAGAAACAATCAGGCAGGAGTCATCACTTAAACGTTTTATGAAGGATAGTTTTGAGTGAATAATCATTTGTGGAAAAACCCAAGCAAACCACATTTAATAAGGCTGATTGGTTTAAAATACATTATGAGAGTTAAAAAATGAACATTTACCAGAGTCTGGTTTTAGTTTTTCTAAACTGAGGTGAATGACCGGTGAATTTGTCACTGAAATCATACTGTCAAATCCATTAAAATAAGTCTTTGCCAAGCAAAATAGGATGAATTTCAAAACATCTGTTGTCAGAAAGGTGCTATGGGATTTTGACAAATAAACCTTGTGTAAGTGACACAGAGTGTCACAAGAGCATTGTGAAAAATGAGCTAATCGAGATGTGACAAACCATCTGTAGCATTCTTATACAATTCAATGGAAAAGTAGAATCATATGTATTTTTTTTTTAATGTAGAACAGTAAAAGCAAAACTCTGTTTTTCTTGGAACAAACAAGTGTTTTGCTTTGCACTTACATATGAAAAATAACTGTCTTCCCATCTTTGAAACAGTCAGGCAGCAAAAACCAGTGATGCTGCTTTTTAAATTAAAAATACACATTTAACCTTGTGCATATATGTATATGTGAACTGAATAAATAATATACACAATATATGCCCACATATCAACATGTCAGCAAACTTTAAAAATATTCTTTAATTTCTCCTTTAAAAATGCCTGTTAGTACTGTTCTTGTTCAGTGGGATTTTAGAAAAAAATGAGGTTATTATGAATGTATAAAATGCTTCAATCATGTGTATACCCTGAAGAATTTTTTTTTCTGTCATTGTGACAAATTCTCTGTTCATGGTCCTTCCTTTAGGGGCATACTAAAATATCAACAGAAGTGTGCTTAGGGAGACTAACATTTAGGAATTAAAGATACATTCAGGAGCTCACTCAAAATAAAGAGTAATATTTGTAATACAAATATTACTTATATACTTGCTCTAAAGATAGATGCCATGGTAGTTTTAAACAGCCTTTCTAAGACTTTGATTAATGAATTAAACAGCCAAAGTGATTTCTGTGGGAGACTTGTCTGGTAATCTACTGAGTGGATGAAACCATTTTCATTTACTGGACATCTTTGATTTATATTGTTTAGTATTATAGTATTTCAAGTTTATTTAATTTTAATTTTATTCTACCTGTCATCTGATGAACAAATCACTGTCATTAATTTCTGAATAAGCATGAAGCCAAGATCTTGCCTATCTGATGCCAGACATCAATCAATTTTGAGTCTTCCTCTCTTGCATTGCAGGTTGTTTAGTTAAAATAGTTTAATTTATGTTAATATAACCACAAATGGGAGAATTGACAGGTATTTTGTTTTCATGTTAAAGAACCTTAACTAACCTGTTTCTACCCAATAAAAAGAAAATATATGTCACTTCACCTCATGCATCTACAAAGCACAGCTATTAAAACATATGCTTGTCACTGGTGAAAATTCAAACTACTTAGCCTGTATTTTCATCTACATATCTACCTGCTTTGCTAGTCTGAAAAATCTTCATTTGGTTAATTAGGGCCCTTGGGAGTATTCTGCTGAAAAAGAGTCAACATTTAAATGTATTAAAAACCAAGTGTGATGTTTACTGTTTCTGTGTGCTAATACCACATTAAGATTTCTAAATTTATACACAGAGTGTATGAATTTTGGGATGGCTTGGCCCCTGATTTTGTGCATTAATATTTATAAGAGAGTCCTAGGGAACATGTTCATAAAATGCAGTGATTAGATTTTACTGCATCTACAAAGGTAATTTAATTCTCCAAAGAAAGCATTTTTGGAAAATTCATCAGTAGATCACCTAATGTTTTTTGGCAGATGTGGGAGTGGCCCATAATCTCAGATATAAAATAATTCCCAATATGCATAGTGCCCTAAGTAGTTTCTAGTTCTCCTACTTGTAGAATGAAGTGGAACTGAAATGGAGATCTGTGCTTGTGAGTGTACATGACTTGTTTCCTAAAGCTTAAGAAATCACATGAACCTCCACCAGTAAGTTCCAGTGCTGGATGTTCTGCCTTGGTTAAAGTTTCAGCAGACCAAAACACATGTCTGTACTTTCCTGTGAGATTGCCCTCAGGATTAATTCTTCTTGGCAGTTCACTAAAGTCCACTGTTCTTGCATTGTCTAGGTGCAAGGCTGTCTATTTTTCAGGGTGTTGAACTGATGTTGCTTGTTTTTCAATACTTTTCTTCAAATGAAATTGATTAACCCACAACCCTTTTGGAAGTATAAACACAGTCTTAACAGTCTATATAAGAAATCATTAATTTTTTCCACCATTGCTGTTAACCTGTTCAAAGGACTGCGTGATAATCACAAACTGAAACTGTGTAAATATGCTAGATTTCATGTGAAATATTCTAAGCATGCTTAAAAAATATTTTAGAAAACATGGCTTTCCAGACTCAGTCTAGAAGCTTTCTTAGTCTAGTCAAGCTTTCTTTCCCATGTATTCAGTATTTCACATAAACCCTTGCTTGCTAACAGAAGCTTTTAAAAGAAATATGGTAATGGCTGGGATGAAATTTTTATTCTGAACTAGTATTGGTAGCTTTAAATGTGATGAATGAGTTGGCTTTGAGAGAAAGTGGGAAAAAATAGCTTGAAAATGGTAACATAATTTTAGGGACTATTGATTTTCAGAAATACCTCAAACAGGGGTGATAGAATAGTGGGTATTTAATATACAGATAGTGCTGTAGCAGTGTCATTTCAGAATATCTTTCATATACTAACATTGCTTTTGAATGTCTTCACTTAGTAATTGGTGATTTCATTAGAAAATGAACTCTTCTTTTGAGTGACCTTCTGGATCTCTTCAGGCAGTTTCAGTCCACATAAAGTCTTGTAAAGTTCATCCCTTATTGTATCTATTAAATGTATTATAGAACTAAATTATATGATTATTATAGATATTAAAGGAGATTGTAATACAGGTGGTTTCTGGTTCGTGGTGATGTACCAATAGAAACATTAAAAGTGAGGTCAGGTTTCTATACTGTATTTAAAGGCAGAATCCTGTCTTTAAACAATATATAATCTATTCACAGATGTAATTTTTTGTTGTTTCAGGCTCGGATATGAATGAAAAAAAATCCAGAACTTAAATTTTTTTTTTGAATGATGAGTTTGCAAGTCAGCATCTCACAAACATAAGTAATTAATTTCAATACAGAGATAACACTTTAAAAGATTATTACAGAACATCTTTCTGTTGAAGTCTTTTGATTTAGACTCTAAGCATAGTTTTGACGATACACAACTGTGGATCCCCATTTTTCATAGTGAGTAAACAGAGGTCTGTCTTATTTGGTCATATGTAAGCTCCTTTCTGCCTTAGGTAAGTATTGGAGTTAGTGACAGACAGGGAGATGTACTTCTGGCATGTACTCTTACTGTGCCATCAGCTTTTTCTGAAAACCTTTGAAGGTGGCACGCTTTAGTTCTCAAGAGTT
Organism: Parus major; assembly: GCF_001522545.3. NCBI lineage: Eukaryota > Metazoa > Chordata > Aves > Passeriformes > Paridae > Parus > Parus major. The sequence goes on from NC_031768.1 coordinate 37,516,471, forward strand.
TATTACTGTTATTATTATTATTATTATTATCATCATCATCATCATCATCTCAGATCTTATGCTCTGCCATACTGTGAGCGGTGTGAAAATAGAAAGAATTTTCCTATTCCATGGTAGAAAGGGATGAAAAAATTAGTGAAGCTTTAAATTTATTTTATTATGGTCAAAAATCAGCAACATGTTTTCATTACATTGTAGACAGTAACATTTCTGTACTGTAGAGTTTGTCATTTTAGTTATGTAAATAAGATAACCTGCTGAGGTCCAGCGTGGATATTCCAATTTATTTTCCTATAGGACTGAAAATTAAGGAACATAGGCCTTCCTGGCACCAGGGAAGAACCTGGCTGCTTTTGATGCCAGGATGTAGGAACAGGTATTTGCATTAAGTTAGAGATGGTCAGGAGTAGATTCCAGGACTACCAAGATCTGATTCTATGTTATAAACCATATTTGTTTTTAGCAATAAGTAACATTACCTAAATTTGTATTTCAATAAATAAATACATACCCAAAGAAAAAGGAGGTTTCTTGTAACTCAAAGGAAAGCGAGTAGAAGACTGGAAAGATTAAATGGTGAAATCTCCATATAAAATTTAGATAGATGGACTGTGTTGTAAAAATATTACAGAAATGTTGTTACTACAAGGTTTTCAGGATTCCCAGTTTTTATGGTTGCCATTTTGTAAAGTGGTGAGTAGAAGCTAATAAGCATGATATTGGATGTTCAGTCAGAGGCTCATAAATGAATCTAGAGAAAGGTGATTGAAATGGGAATGTGAAGAATATCCTTTTCTGTGATATAAGGTATAATCCCTAGGATGTAACTAAATTAAACAATTTAATTACATCTGTGATCCTTATTCTAATCCCTTACCCAGGTGTAGAACTTTTGAAAGACATTGGAGTTACTGTGCTATAAAACTACTGTAAATTGGATCAAGACTGGACAGCTGATTGGCAGTTATCAGCAAAACAAAACAAAAAAAAAATTGAACTCGTCATTTTTAAAAAACATTAAATTAAGCATTTTGCTTGATGTAAGAATAATTGAGCTTTATGAAACACAAGTACACAAACTGTTCTCTCTGGAGAAGTTAATTTTAAAAATATAAAAATAAAACCACCATCATTTACTATCATTTCCATTGCAAAGCCTGCCTTTTCTTCTTTATTTTGCAAATTGCAAGATGTATCCAAGTTACTAAATGTAGTAAATGCTCCTCCTCTAGTACAGTGAAGCCTGACTCCAGAAATCATGTAGTTTTGGT